>NW_003852466.1:6880299-6885632 GCF_000181295.1 Otolemur garnettii
AAAAAAAAAAAAAAAAAGAGTTAAAGAACAAATCTGTCACAGACAGCATTTTCTGGGAGCAGGTGCTGAGGTGGAGTTTGGGATGTAAATGACTTATTTGGGTCAACATTCCAGGAAAGGAAAAGGGAGGAAGTGGGTAGGTGGTAAGGCAGGCTCCACAAACCCCAGCCAACCTCTGCAGCAAGTACTGCCCTCCAGTGCTGTCCAGATCAGGACCTTTATATTCCATCCCTCCATGTTGGATGTGGCTGCCCAGGCAGGACATGGCCTTGGACGAGTGGTTCTCTGCAGCTGAGGCTGCCCTATTAGGGCTGATGGCTGGATCTGTCTGTTGTCTACTCCCTGCAGCTGGGTAGCATGTCCTTTCTTGCAGGGGTTAGAAATATCACCCGCTTCCCCTCCACAAGTCACTGAGCCAAGAACCCAGAAAAGAGAGAAGCTCTGAATTGGATGTTGAAGTTTGGACATGGTTGGCCTAAACAGACTCTTGCCTGAAAAGGAGGATTCTTTACTCAAATGAGACTTTTCTTAGAGCTGAAATTAGAGGTATGGTCAGGGGTAGGAGGAGGGAGATTCAATAGAACATATTTTAATGCAATCCTGGGAGAGAAAAAAAAGCCTTTAGAACTCTTCAGAATTTCAGCCCCTGTGATCAATTGAATTAACGGCCTCAGCTCTCTGTACTTGTCTGTATTCATGTTCGTTCCCATGTGACTTTTCAATTCTTCCCATAAAAGATGCAGGGGTAGTTCTGCAACCCTTGAGCAACTAACTGTATGAGGCAGAGGAGATGAAGTGATTGTTTCAACCTAGATCTTGAAAGGACTTTAAAGTTTCTGCTTGCTGTAGCTCATTTACTATTTCCATGAGCAGGATATACCTGTGCTTGCCCACTACTCTCAGGAGGGGGATGGAGCAGAGATGCCTAGTCTAAGCCACCCTGGCCAGTCCCAAGCAAGATTAGAATCCCTAGATGACCTGCAGACATGTAGACCCAAATGATCTCCACCAACCTTTAGCCAATCCATAGATGCATAGTGCATCAATCAATTATTGCATTAGCCACTTACCTTTGGGATGACTAGATATTACACATTAGAATAAATATATTTATATTTATATTTATAGCCCACCAGTGTTGCGATTGGAGAGAGGGTGCTGTTTACTCACTTTTTTCTAATGAGTAGTACAATTATTTAGTATTGATTTGTTAGACCTCTTTGTATATTGAGGCTTGGCTTTGCATTTTGTAACAATAGTAAACAATCTCAAAGGATAGGAGATCTATACATACCAGCCATTTACCATTTATTCTTAATTTAATTTATTATTCTGATAAAATATTTATACAATTTTAGCCATTTTCATAATCTCATTCTCTTTGCATAAATTTCTGAAATATTCACAGAATCTTAGTGATGCAAGAGAACTGGCAGGATGTCTATGTCTGTGATTATTTATATTTTCTGGCTACCTTTGGCAATTTAATAAAAACTCCAAACTCTCCTCCCACATAGAAAGTATTTTGCACACAATTTCATAGGGTTCATGGAGCCCATGAAACTCATCTGTACCCCAGATTCAGACAAAAAACAGAGTTTTGTTTTATTTTGCTTTGTTTTTAAACAAATATTAGTGGAAAATGAAGAGATTAATTTTAGAATCAAACAAGTCAATACTCCATAGTAGATGATGAATTTGAATCAAATTTGAATCATTTGGGCTGAATGAAATAAAATTTCTTTTTGTCTGAATTGAACAAAATTAAAAATTTCCTTAAATCTCTACCACATTTTTAGTCTGAATTAATAAAATTTAAATTTCCTTAAATCTCTACTACACTTTGGTGGTATAGCAGAAACGTTGCTTTAAGACTTATTTTAATTCTTTTGGCAAAGAATAAGCTCATAAAATTGAGTGATTCTTTGGTCTCTTCAGGAAACTTTCAAATTTTTCTTTCTGACAATTTCCAGCACCTTTGTGAACACATAGAGCAGTGCAAACATTAGTGTGGGTGAGGTTAGCACCCAAAGTATCATTTATGTCAGAAGAGCAAGTTCAAGGAGGATTTGGCACTATCCAGACTTGTTTTACCTCATCTTGTTTTTGACATAATAATATATTAAAGGTTATTTATTTATTCATTGATTTCTTTATTTGTTATGGACAGGGGGTCTTGCTGCATTGCCCAGGTTGGAGTGCCGAGGTTGCTCACACATGTAACTGTAGTGCTCTGTGGCCTGGACTCCTGGCTGTAGCTGGTTCTCTTGCCTCCTGAGTAGTGTGTCACCATTCCAAGGATTTGTTATTTGAAAGTATTTTTACATTATGCCTTTTGATGATAGTGCCTTGAATGATTTTTAGGTCTTCTATCACATTTTTGAAATATTGTGCTAAGGGGAAGAATTGTAAAAATAGAGATTTTTCTTCTTAGATGAGAAAAGAAAATCTTTAATCATTTCCCAGGGTCCCAGAGTAGTTTCTCAGCATTGGACTCACCCAGGAATGGTTATCATCACATAGATACCTGGGCCTTTCATGGACTCAGCTCTTGATACTGAGAGCACATGTAGTGAGATTAAGATGAAGCCAGTCAGGTTAGGGCCAACATGATACAGCTGGTCTGGTCAGTTTTGGTCCTAACTGACCTTTACCTCATGGGTCCCATTCTTGTTGTTTTGTAAATTCAGCTTTAACCTAAAACTATGTATCTTGAGTAGTTTAGCTGGATTGATTTAGGACATTAACTTTTGAACTGGAATGCTCTTTAAGTAATGAGTAATGCTGATTATTGTTGTTTAAGATAAGGGTTAACATGGTTTTCTGCTTTAAACCTTGACATATAGAAGTGTGGTTTTGTAAATGGGAGAACAGAACAGTCTTGAAGAGGCTACTCTCATGTTCTCCAGAATTGCTGGGCTTCTAACAAATAGTTGGTCTACCTGTCCCCGTCTCTGCATATTTGCTGACGGTGACAGGCAGCTGGAACCTCTTCATCTGGCAACACTCCCACTTATTACACCCAGCTAAGATCTAAAGATGGAGGATCAGGGCCTAGATTCCTTTCAGGGAATCATATTTCCATTCACAGGCCATACTATTGGTCACTTTTGGTTCAATTTATTTAGTTAATGCACACTTGGCCTCCCAGATTTTTAATTAGTTACCAAGTAATGTTACATTAAGTTAATGCATCTTTTTCAGCTTGAAGCAGAATATACAGCAACATTGAGCCCACATTACACATGGCAGCTGTCAGCTAGGCAGTACCACTGCTTTACAGAGTGCAGCTTTAATCTGCCTCTACCTGCCTTAAACATTCATGTCACTTGGTAGGCCCTAATAAGCCCTTGAGTTTGAGACAAATGGCCAAAGGAAAGAGAAACAGTAGAGCCAGTCAGTGGTTACACTGTGTGAGAAAGGCTTTGACAGAGGTACTTACATGAAGCTGTGGGGACATGGGGTCAGTCTGGTGCCTGTGTGTATGTGTGTGTGTATTGGAGGAGTATTTCTGGAAATTCTTCATTAACATCTTATGTTAAGTTGCATTTGTTTATGAAATTGATTTGCTGGCCTGCTAACAATGCCTCATAGCAAGCTGTGAACGTGGTGAAGAGGAATTCAACACCTTCCACTTTGTCTTGTCAGCCTACAGGGCCGGTCAGTACCCACCCAGCTGCCCACGTGTGCCCTAGACTGATGGCTGGTGCATAATTGGCTTCAGGGCCACTCTCGTCTTTGCATAGGCTTCCGTAGCCTTATTCAGTTAGGAATTCTTTCTTGGTGTAATAATGATATTAGCTGTTGGTTCCACCTTAGAGGTCTATGAGTTTTTAGTAGGGGACCCTTCAACTCTCACATATCTACATGACTGGAGAGAACAGAGCAGTAGAGGTCTTCATTATGAGAAGTCTTTGTCTGGAAGCATGTGCCTACCAAACTGTGTCAGATAGACTGAGATATTCATGTTCTTTTTGAGAACTTGAATGAGTGTTTGGAAAGCAAGATAGATGATTTGGGGGAAGAGAAAAAGGAAAAGGGCAGAGTAATTAGAGATGATAGAGAACTTTGGGCCACCCCAAGATAGGGGACAGCAAGAGGCCTTGGGTGGTGAGAGACGATCACGGGGGGGAGATGGAGTATACATTTATCCTGGAACTCCTTTCTCTGGGTCTAGTCTTGAACTACTTCATTTGCATTTAATAGGAGTGATCACCTCTATATACCAGAGAAACTAAAGGGCAAACAATATGTTTTTTTTTTAATCAACAAGTTGTATGCATTTTTTTGTGTGTCCTCAAAAAAAGCAGGCAGTTAATAGTGAAGCTTCAGTCTCAGAAACATTATTTAAATGGCATAATCTTTAAAACTATGAAATATCTTATTGATACTCTGTGTGAAATATAAAAGTCCCCCCAAAACCAAAGCACTTACTTATTTTTCTTTAATATCAACCAGATTTATGTAAGGGAAATAAAATGAATATACAATAATGAATTATACAGTTTAATTTATTTCTGTTAAAAAGAAATGCATTGCAGCAAGCAGCTTAACAGAGAGAGCAGGGAAAGAGATAGTCAAACAGAACCTTCTAAACCACTGTTATTCTAAGGTGGCCACCCACTGTCTGCAGCTACACCGGCTGAAGAGTACCATTTCTGACCTGTCATTGAAGGAGAAACGCACAAGACTAAAAGCCCAGCCAGTCAGCCCCGGCTGAAGTCCAGGCTCGGAGGCCTCACTCCAGGCTGCTGTCCACCAACCTATAAATTTGGGAGCTGGACACTCTGACCATTAAATGACACAGAGTCTGATGGCAGCCGAGTAACAGCTTCTGTGCAACCAGGCATGGTGAGATTGGGGAGAGAAGACTCCAAGCATCTCTGGCTGGTAGGATTTGCCCAGAAACTTCCCTTTCATGACACAGGGAGTCAGCAAGAGACTTCTGGACCCCACAAGGAGGGCAAAAGCAGTGGAGAACTGGCAAGTGCTGGGTGCATTTGTTCATTCAGAGGCTGCCTATAGCTATAACCATAGGAACAGCGAAACTGCAAGCAGGAAAAGGCTTACCTGGGGCTGTTTTGGTTTTTTGGACTTGGGCACTCGATTGAACTGCCTTGGGAGATCTTGGTTGAATATCAGACAACTTTGGGTGTTGTCTGGGGCCGTAGACTGAGCTGCTGAGCCAGAAAGGAACTAATATCATTCAGCTGTGGGCTGCCTGCATAGCCACTGTGGGGGAGCTGCCCCTGCAGGTCCTAGCATGTGGATTGGCTGGGAGACCTTGGGTGAATAATCTAGTGTCTGAGCTGCCCAAAGGCAGGGACTGAGAT
>NW_003852466.1:6885743-6899490 GCF_000181295.1 Otolemur garnettii
TTTCCTTGGAAAACTTCTGTTTAGCCAAGGTTCACAGTTTAGAGTGTCTTTTAAGTGACACTTAAAGTGTCACTTTAAGTGACTGAGGAGACATTTGGGCTCCCAAGCCTGAAGGGTCTGAGAAATCAGCAGAGGCCACCAGTCTCCATCTCATATCTCCATCTCATATAGCTGGATCAACATTGTGATTAACATCTCATACCTCAGAAATCACCTGTTACCCACACAATATTCAGTGAGATATATATACTGTTTTGGTTTACGTTTTGGTTTTCTTAATTTGAATATTTTTCCTCTAGATTTTTCCTTTTCCCTTTTTTTCCTTTTTTCTCTTTTCTTTATTCACTTTTCTGATTTAAATACAATCTTCCATTTTTGCCTTCTTTAACAATTAGAACTTCATTTTTGCTAGGGTTTCTGCCCCTATTGTTTTTTTCTCCCAATTTTATCCCATAAGAAATTTTGTTTATTTGTTTCAGTTTGAGTTATAGTATTTTAATTTTTCCTCTATACCTAGAGGACATGGGGTACTGTGTCTGATCAGACTGGCTAAGAGCTGTTGACCTCAAGGGAACCACCCAACCCAGCACTCCCAGAAGTTCGGAGTTTTTAAAGTTGGGTCAAAGTACCCTAGTATATACCTACATTACTCCTGTCTCTTTCTTTTGGTGCCTCTCTTCCTTTTGTCAATATTTCCTTTTATTCACCCCCCTTTCTCTTTTTTTCTTTCTTTTAAAAAACTTTTTCCCTTCTTGCTCTTGAACCTTCTCATCCTTCTGGTCCTCTACCAAAAGGACTAATTAAAACCTTAGGCCAGATACACAGTAACTTGAAGAGCAAGAAGAAGTGAAAGGAAAATTAGGGCAAGGAAACAGATACAAGAAAACACTCATGAAGAAGAATTGGCAGAAAAATCCTGGCAACATGAAATACCAGTCCAGAGCAACCCCTTCAAGGGAACATGAGATAGCTATTGCGGAGGATTCCACATATAAAGAAATGTTAGAAATGACAGAAGGGGAATTTAAAATATAGATGATGAAAACAATGAAGGAAATTGCTGAGAAAGTGGAAAATGACCAAAAAACAATGAAGGAAATTGCTGAAAAAGTAGAAAACAACCAAAAAACAATGAAGGAAATTGCTGAGAAAGTGGAAAATAACCAAAAGGAAATACAAAAACAGAATCAATTAAGAGATGAATGATAGGAAGGATATAGAAAGGATATAGCAGAGCTGAAGGAACTGAAGCAGTCAATTAGGGAACTTAAAGATACAGTAGAAAGTATCAACAACAGATTAGATCATGCAGAAGAAAGAATCTCAGAGGTAGAGGATCAAGTTCTTGAGATAACTCAGATAGTTAAAGAGGCAAAAAAGAAGAGAAAGAAAGCAGAACATTCACTGACAGAGTTATGGGACTTTATGAAGCATTCAAACATATGAGTTATAGGTATCCCAGAAGAGGAAGAAGAATGCCCCCAGAGGACTGGAAGCCATACTAGAGAATATTATAAATGAAAATTTCCCAAATATCACCAAAGATTCTGACACACTCCATTCAGAGGGATATCGGTCCCCCGGTTGCCTCAACTCATATAGAGCTTCTCCAAGACACATTGTGATGAACCTATCTAAAGTCAAGACAAAAGAAAAGATTTTTTAAGCTGCCAGGAGTAAGCGCCAACTGACCTACATGGGCAAATCTATCAGGGTGACCATGGACTTCTTTAATGAAAATTTTCAAGCCAGAAGACAATGGTCATCTACCTTTAATCTACTTAAACAGAACAATGTCCAGCCCAGAATTCTATATCCTGCTAAGCTAAGCTTTAAAATTGAGGGAGAAATCAAATCTTTTACTGAAATGCAAACACTGAGGAAATTTGCCACAACAAGACCAGCACTACAAGAAATACTTCAACCTGTTCTACACACTGACTAACACAATGGATCTTCAGCAAAGTAAACACTCAGAAATTAAAGGACAGAACCTAGCTTCCACCATGATGCAAAAGAGAAAACTAAGCAATGGACTTTCACAAAATAAGATGAATAGAACGCTACCACACTTATAAATTATCTCAATAAATGTCAATGGCTTGAATTCCCCACTGAAGAGGCATAGATTGACTGATTGGATTGAAAAACACAAGCCATCTATTTGCTGTCTGCAGGAAACACGCCTCACATCAAAAGACAAATTAAAACTCAGAGTTATTAAGGGTTGGAAGTCAATTTTTCAGGCAAACAAAATTCAGAAGAAAAGAGGGGTTGCAATATTATTTTCAGATACATGTGGACTTAAAGCAACTGAAGTCCAAAAAGAAAATGATGGTCACTTCAGATTGGTCAAGGGAAAAATACAACAAGTCATTTCAATTCTAAATATTTATGCACCCAATTTAAATGCTCCCAGATTCTTGAAACAGACCTTACTCAGTCTGAGCAATATGATATCCTATAACACCATGATAACAGGGGACTTTAGCCCTCCTCTTTCAGAGCTGGACAGATCCTATAACCCAAAATTAAACAAAGATATAAGAGATTTAAATGAGACCGTAGAACAGGCGCCCTCAAACTACAGCCCACAGGCCACATGCGGCCCTCCAAGGACATTTATCTGTCCCTCTGGGTGTTTTTGCCACAGCTGCCTGTCCTGCTTAGCAGCCAACTCATCCTGGGGCCCACAGTCTGGCCCTACTATGGTCTGAGGGACAGTGAACTGGCCCCCTGTTTAAAAAGTTTGAGGATGCCTGCCCTAGAACAACTGTGCTTGCTACACGTATATAGAACATTCCATCCCAAAGATAAAGGATATAGATTCTTTTCATTGTCCCATGGAACATTCTCAAAAATTGATCATATCTTAGACAACAAACAAATCTCAACAGAATCAGAAGAATTGAAATTTTACCTTGTATCTTCTCAGACCACAAGGCACTAAAAATGGAACTCAACTCCAACAAAAATGTTCAACCTCACACAAAGGCATGGAAGTTAAACAACCTTATGCTGAATGACAGTGCAGGAAGAAATGGAAAAGGAAATCATTAATGTCCTTGAGCATAACAACAATGAAGACACAACCTACCAAAACTTATGGAATACAGCAAAAGCTGTAGGAAGTTTTTGCTGATAGGAAACTTACCGTTTTAGAAGCCTACATTTGAAAGACAGAAAGAGAGTGCACAAAACTCACAAGCCATCTTATGGAATTGGAAAAAGAAGAACAATCTAAGTCTAAATGCAGCAGATGAAAAGAAATATCCAAAATTAAATGAGAGATTAATGAAATTGAAAACAAAAAAATCATTCCGAAAATTAATGAAACAAGGAGTTGGTTTTTTGAAAACATAAATAAAATAGATAAACCTTTGGCTAGATGAACTAGAAACTAAAAAGTAAAATCTCTAGTGACCACAATCAGAAATGATAAAGGGGAAATAACAACAAGAGATTATCTCTGAATACTACCAGAAACTCTATGCCCAGAAATTTGACAATGTGAAGGAAATGGATCAATATTTGGAATCACACCCTCTCCCTAGACTTAGCCTGGATAAAATAGATCCCCTGAACAGACCAATTTCAAGCACTGAGATCAAAGAAAAAGTAAAAAAAAATCTCCCAACAAATAAACGCCCTGGTCCAGATGGCTTCACACCAGAATTCTGTCAAACCTTCAAAGATGAGCTTATTCCTATATTGCAGAAATTATTCCCAAAAAATGAGGAGGAAGAAATCTTCCCCAACCCATTCTATGAAGCAAACATCACCCTGATACCAAAACCAGGAAAAGTCCAAACTAAAAAGGAGAACTTCAGACCAATTTCACTAATGACTATAGTTGCAAAAATTCTCAAAAAAAAAAAATCCTAGCCAATAGATTACAGCTTATCATCAAAAAAGTCATGCATCATGATCAAGTAGGTTTCATCCCAGGGATGCAAGGTTGGTTTAATATACATAAATCCATAAACGTTATTCACCATATCAACAGAAGCAAAAACAAAACCCATCTGATCCTCTCAATAGATGCAGAAAAAGCATTTGATAAAATCCAGTATTTTTTTCTAATTAGAACACTGAAGAGTTTAGGCATAGGTGGCACATTCCTTAAACTGATTGAAGCTATCTATGACAAACCCACAGCTAATATTTTACTGAATGCAGTAAAACTGAAAGCTTTTCCACTTAGAACTGGAACCAGACAAGGTTGTCCTCTATCACCATTACTATTCGACATAGTGCTGGAATTTCTAGCCAATACAATTAGACAAGACAAGAAAATAAAGGGCATCCAAATGGGAGTAGAGGAGGTTAAACTCTCCCTTTTTGCTGATAATATGATTTTATACTTAGTGAACCCCAAAGACTCAACCACAAGACTCCTGGAAGACATCAAAAAATTCAGTAATGTCTTAGGATATAAAACCAATGTCCACAAGTCAGTTGCTTTTGCCAGTAACGGCCAAGATGGGAGGCTAATTAAGGACAAAACTCCCTTCACCATAGCCCTACAGAAAATGAAATACCTAGGAATATACTTAATAAAAGAGGTGAAAGACCTCTATAATGAAAATTATGAAACCCTAAGAAAGGAAATAGCAGAGGACTTTAACAAGTGTAATAACATACCATTCTTCTCATGCTGGAAAGAGTCAATGTTGTTAAAATGCCTATACTTCCCAGAGCAATCTTCTGATTCAATGCCATCCTTATTAAAATAGCAACATCTTATTTTCAAAACTTGGAAAAAATGATTCTGCATTTTGTATGGAACCAGAAAAAACCTTGTATAGCTAAGGCAGTTCTTAGAAATAAAAACAAAGCCAGGAACATCAGCATACCAGATTTTAGGCTGCACTATAAGGTCGTAGTGGTCAAGAATGCATGGTACTGGCACAAAAATAGAACATAGACATTTGGAATTGAATAGAAAACAAGGAAATGAACCTAACAACTTACAGCCACTTAATCTTTGATAAACCAAACAAGAGTGTCCACTGGGGGAAAGACTCCCTATTCAATAAATGGTTCTAGGAGAACTGGATATCTACATGTAAAAGACTGAAACTGGACCCACACTTTTCTCCACTCACAAAAATTGATTCAAGATGGATAAAGGACTTAAATTTAAGGCATGGAACAATAAAAATCCTCAAGGAAAGCATAGGAAAAACACTGGAAGATATCAGCCTGGGGAAAGAGTTCATGAAGAAGACTGCCATGGCAATTGCAACAACAACAAAAATATACAAATGGGATTTAATTAAACTGAAAAGCTTCTGTACAACTAAGGAGACAACAGCCAAAGCAAATTGACAACCTACCCAATGGGAAAGGATTTTTGCATATTTTGAATCAGACAAAAGCTTAATAACTAGGATCTATAGAGAACTTAAATTAATCCATATGAAAAAAGCCAACAATCCCATACATCAATGGGGAAGAGAGATGAACAGAACCTTTTCTAAAGAAGACAGACAAATGGCTAGCAAACATATGAAAAAATGTTTATCAGCATTTTTAATTATTAGAGAAATACAAATTAAAAACACCCCGAGATATCATCTAACCCCAGCAAGAATGGCCCATATCACAAAATCTCAAAACTGCAGATGCTGGAGTGAATATGGAGAGAAGGGAACACTTACACCGCTGGTAGAACTGCAAAGTAATACAAACTTTTTGGAAGGAAGTATGGAGAAACCTCAAAGAACTCAACCTACACTTCCTGTTTGATCCTGTGATCCCATTACTGGGCATGTATCCAAAAAAGAAAAAAAAAAACTTTTATAATAAAGACATTTGTACTAAACTGTTTATCGCAGCTCAAGTTACAATTGCTGAAATGTGGAAACAGCGTAAATGCCTCTCAACCCAGGAATGGATTGGCAAGCTGTGGTATATGTATTCCATGGAATACTATTCAGCCATTAAATAAATGGAGATTTTGCAGCATTTGTACTAACCTGGATGGAGGTGGAACTCATTACTCTTAGTGAAGCATCACAGGAACGGAGAAGCATGAATCCTATGTATTCAACTTTGATATGAGGACAATTAATGACAATGTCACGGTGGGTGGTGGGGGAAGGTGAGAGCAGACAGAGAGAGAAGGAGGGAGGAGGTGGGGGAAAGGAGAAGAAATAAAAAAGAAAAGAAAATAGTGACTAATTCTCACATAAATTGGATTTAATCTTGACCAAAGTACTTTATTTGAACAATATTTTTTTTTCTTTTTTTGTGCAGTTTTGGCTGGGGCTAAGCTTGAACCCACCACCCCAGTATATGGCACCAGTGCTCTACTCCTTGAGCCACAGACACCACCCTGAACAGTAATTTTTAATTCAATTTGTTAATATGTTGTTTAGGATGTTGCATTCTTATTTATAAGTGAAATATGTTTATAATTTCCCTTTATAATAAAATATTTTTTCTAATTTTAATTAGATACTTTAATTGGATACTTTAATCAGGAATATCCAGATGAAGTAATATGAATTTGAAGTATTTCTTCTTTTTCTATTGTATATAAGATTTGGCATGATCCTTTTTTTGAAATTATCTTCTATTTTTAATTATAAATATTAGTTGTCTTTTTTTTGAGACTTTGAAAACAAACAAACAAACAAACAAAGTGAGTATTCCCAGAAATAACTCTCCTCACTATTTAGAGGCCTTTTGGAGGGGTTGTTTCTTCTTTCTTACTATCAAAGTTTCCATAATTCCTGTAGCTAGCTTTTCAAGTGGCTTCTTTGTTTTCTTGCTAGAATTTTACCTTTTCATAATTTTAAATTCAATTGTATCTGGAATTGAGGCAGAACTTTGCTGTAAATTATGAATTATGTATTGTTCTTTTTGATCATCTGTAGTCAATGCTATGATGTGCTTCCCACGAATCCCCCAACCCTTTAGAGACTGCAGCCCCCTTCCCTCAGCTACTGGGACTATTGGTAGTTGGCTGCTCTCTGCTGAGATCTTCTCTGGAAACTGCTCCTGCCTGAAGAGAGTCATCTCATTCAAGGTTCGTGTTTGTAGGGTGGGAGATATCCAAAGACTGGCCATTGCCTCAATTCAGACATCTTTGAGGGGCTTTCCCAACTTCAGAGGCTCCTCAAGGGATCAACGGAGACATTTGTTGGGACTTTGATAGAGTTCAACTTCTTGCTCTGTCTGTCCTGCTCCATTCTACTCTCCCTGGTCCTCATCTAGACAGCAACGCCCAATAAACGCACTTCCTGCTTGTATATTTCTATCACAGAGTCTGCTTCCCAGGAAACCTACACTGCATTATTGCCACTGTATGTTATCTAATGTATATAATATTTTGCATGGAAAATATGTTTCATTACCCTTGTGCTTGGACATAAAAATTAACTCATGTAATTAAAAAAAAAAAAGAAAGAAATTTGTTGTTTTGGGAGCCTGAGAACTCTGGATTGACTGATTGTCCATACTGGTGAAAATCATACATTATTGCTTAATCCTTAATTTCACTGAGCATTGTTGAAAAAGGCGGTGTAGTCACAAAAGGCTGCATATGTGGTTCTGTTCTTATTTTCTTTGTGATTTAGTTCTTCTCTACACTCCATTTATGCCATCATTAAATTAAAAAAAAAATCATGGTCAGGGAAATAACAGTACTTAATTTCCTGCATGGACAAGTGGTATCACCTGCCAAAAATTAACACCCCTGTATGAATCAGCCTTAGATTTAAATTTAATATCTCTATCAATTTTTTTTGCAATTTTGAAAAAGTGGTATATTGCCTGTGATAGGATTAAACCCCACCCTCATACGGTGGTCCTGCCTAGAAGAATCAACCCCTACCCTCGCCCACTGGATGTGCCACCTGAGAAAGATGAATGGGTCAGCCTCCTCCCCTACCCCACTGGATGTCCCACTTAAGAAAGGGGAATGGGCCAACCCCCACCCTCACAACAGATGCCGGACCCAGGAAAGGGAATGTCTGATCCACCTTCCCGACCTTTAAAACCACCTGTTTACCATTACCCACCTGTGAATCTTCCTGGTTGGAAATCCTGCCCCACCTGCACCCAGGTGGAATAAAGCCATTTTAAAGGCACAAACTGGGCCTCTGGTTTCCTTTCGTCTAGTGCCTTGGAATAATCTTTCATCTTTGCCTTCATAACCTTAACCTTTACCTTCATAACCTTTCATAACCATAATCTTTACCTTCATAAGCCTGCTAATTTTAAATTATGAGGGTTACTTAACTGGCAAGGGAACTACAGAGTTGAAAGCAGTTAAAATGTAAAAGTGCTACAGAACAAAGAGGGTCCGGCTGCCTGTCACTGTCAGCCAATATGCAGAGACAGGGACAGGTCCACCAAACTTTATTTGTCAGAAGGCCAGGATTCTGGAGAACAGTGAGAGTAGCCTCTCCAAGACTGTTCTGTTCTTCCGTTGCCCACATTACAGTTTTATACATTTAAATTCAAAGGGAAGACTATGTTCACCCTTATCTTAGACAATAATCAGTAGAACCCATGATTCACAAACAATAAACAACATTGTAATTTAAACGTTAATCTCTTAAATCAAAACCCCTAAACTGCTCAAGATAGGCATCTCCAGGGCAGGAGCTAAATTTATGAAACGGTAAGGGTGGGAGACAGGGTGAAGGTCAAGCAGGACCTAAACTGGCCAGACCAGCTGTGTTGAGTCTGCCCTCACCTGACAGACTCCATCTTATTCTCACCATATGTGCTTTCAAAAGTGCCAAGAAATTCTAGAAATATTCAGAGAAAGAAAGGTGAAAATTATAGATCTGTACTGCCTTGGAAAAATTAAATATATATTATACATAAATTGACAACATTACTGGCTATAATGTCACAAAATAATGATGCATAAATATGATTTTTCAATGAGATTAAATAAACTACACACTGCAGGGACGTGCTTGTTTTTCTATGGCCCTTTACCCACCCAATAATGAATTGGTTTGCTTTTGTTAGTTACTAGCCCTGAATTCTATCTTAAAAAGTAATTACTCCCTCTTTGTTGCTGGAATGTCTCTCTAAGCCGAGTCCTTGGTCTCAGGGTTAGAAGAATGAAACCACAGACCATGCAGATAAACGACAGAATAGTTTTTTTATTTGTTTGTTTTGCAGTTTTTGGCCGGGCCAGGTTTGAATCTGCCACCTCTGGTATATGGTTTTGACATGGAGAAAGATTGATAGAAAGAGGTGGTGCCTATGGCTCAGTGAGTAGGGCGCTGGCCCCATATACCAAGGGTAGTGAGTTCAAACCTGGCCCCCGGCCGAACTGCAACCAAAAAGTAGCTGGGTGTGTGGCGGGTACCTGTAGTCCCAGCTACTGGGGAGGCGGAGGCAAGAGAATCCCTTAAGCCCAGGAGCTGGAGGTTGCTGTGAGCTGTGTGATGCCACAGCACTCTACCGAGGGTGATAAAGTGAGACTCTATCTCTACAAAAAAAAAAAAAAAAGACTGCTCTTGCAAACAAAAACAAAAACAAACAAACAAACAAACAAACAAAAGACTGATAGAAAGATTGATAAGCGAAAAGGGGGCGGAAGAGCAGGACCTCCAGCAGTGGGGGTGGTGGGGTCCAAGCAGGGAGACCCCCAGTTTTCAGAACCTCCAGCAGTGGAGGGGGATCCAAGCAGAAAGATCCCCAGTTTTCAGAACCTCCAGCAGTGGAGGGGGGTCCAAGCAGGGAGACCCCCAGTTTTCAAAACCTCCAGTAGTGGAGGGGGATCCAAGAAGGAAGACCCCCAGTTTTCAGTCCAGGGGGTTCAAGTGCTGCTTCTCCCATCCTGCAGGCAGGGAGTCTAGGGGAAGTGTGTCACAACTGGTCAGAGGTCTGCAGGCAGAAAGTAGTCCTAAAGTAATACTAAAATTAGCACAGGAATGCCTTCTTCACAGTTTTTGCCTCAGGCAAGGAATTAGGGGGCACTTCCCCCTACCAGAACCTTTCAGGATGCTCTGTTCCTGTTCTTGGTACAACCCAGAGGGTGTGCACTGGAAAGGGTGGCCTGTTTGTGCCTACACACAGGGTCTGATTTCTGAGCTCACTCAGGCCTAGAGAATGGGAGGGGGCTCCCTGGCCAGCTCCGACCAGGGAAACACTGTATCATGTCCCTATGACCGATTCCTATGCCGTAAACACCACAATTGAAAATCTGAGAAATTCTTGCTAAAAGGAAATGTTCATCAAAAACCCTAGAGAGAGAGAGAAAAGATATTCCAGCCACAGTAGCCTGAATTATCCCCTTTCCTAAATCGAAACAAAACAGCAAAGTCTCCGACAAGGGCTGTGTTTTAGGTAACTTGGAAACAGGCCCTGGGAGGGAGATTCGGGCAGAGCAGGCAAACAGGGGAAGGAAGTAGAAGCAGATTTGGAGAAAAGGAGAAGTCAAACTGTGATGTGACTCTGCAGAGACGTGTCTGAGCCACGGTGAGCTCTGACTCCCAGCTGGCAGAGTTTTGCAGAGTTTTCCCAGACTGAGGCAAAGGACCAGCTAGGTATTTGTACACACTGCGAATACTGACTAGCACCCGTAGTCCCTGGCCCCAGATTAGCAGCATAGCCTCGTGTGTGGGAGCTCCTCCAGTCAGCAGCAGTTCTCAGAGAGCCACCAACAAGCAATACTTCCAACATTGAATGCAAGGAGGACCTGGGCAGGGTCCCCAGCATCTGCTGCAGCTGGGAAATAGCCCCGCAGGAATCAGCCTTAGATTTGAATTTAACATCTCTATCAATTTATTTGCAATTTTGATAAAGTGATATATCACTGGCTAATTTTAAATTATGAGGGTTACTTAACTGGCAAAGGAACTGCAAGGTTGAAAGCGGTGACCAAAGAGTTGGCTCAGTGAGTAGGGCACCGGCCCCATATACTGAGGGTGGTGGGTTCGAACCCTGGCCCTAGCCAAACAGCAACAAAAAAATAGCTGGTGTCATGGAAGGCACCTGTAGTCCCAGCTACTCAGAGAATAGCTAAAGAGAATAACCTAAGCCCAAGAGCTAGAGGTTGCTGTGAGCTGTGATGCTATGGCATTCTACCGAGGGTGACATTCTCTATTTTCTGAAAAAGAAAATACAAAAGTGCCAAGAAATTCTAGAAATATTCAGAGAAAGAAAAGTGAAAATTACTGTCTGCACAAGGGAAAAGATGGGTGAGGACTGGGAAGAGCAAAGAGAGACGAAGAGGAAGTCACCTGAGGGAGGGACTAGGTCATAACTGAGCTGGTCACTGCTGCAGACAAGGGGGCTCCTGCTGAGGACCCTCCAGAGCACTTTCCAGGATGCCTAGGAAAGTCCATCAGAGGCATGTGAAGGGAGACTTTTAAGGGTGGCTCGCCTTCCTTGTCCAGTGACAAGGGTTTATCCAGGGCTAACACCCTCATGCTTCTGAATGTGTCATTGTAACAGAATGGCTAAGCAGATGCCTGCAGCTGGGTGAAATGATTAGGGCAAGAGGCCAGAGCTCAGTGATGCAGTTTAAGTGAGAGCTCTGAGGCTGTATCTGATGGCAGCTGGTGGCAGGAGCAGAGACTGCAGCAAAGCAGGGTTGAGATGGTATCAGAAAGAGAGTAATCATGGTAGCACTGCACTCCAGCCTAGGCAACAGAGTGAGACTCTTTCTCAAAACAAACAAACAAACAAACAAACAAAAATAGCCAATCAACCAAATAAAAAAAAAAAACCTATAAAATGTGGAAAAATACATGCATCAAAAGACAACTAATGCAGGCTTGCAATGTTAGAAGCACGGGGTGCACAGGGGAGCCCTAAACTCACCCAGATTTGCATCATGTTTCCAGGCCACGTTGAGAGAAATGATCCCCAGAAAGAAGCATTTATCTTACTACGGGGAAGGGACAGAGAGGAGCTCACAGTACTCAGGTGACTGGGATCTGGGATCTGGAATCTGGGAGGCAGAGCAACAGAAAATGTAAACCGCAGACCGGGACATGTACCAAAAGAGTGAAATTCCTTATTTATCTCTGGGTGACTCAGAGCTGTGAGGCTACAGAGAAAAGAAAGTGAGGCAGAGATTCTGAAGAACAAACATTTCTTTTTTTTTTTATTTTTAATTTTTATGGATACACACTTGTACATATTTGCGGGGTACATGTGAAATTTTATGGAAGTGTACAATGTGTAATGATCAAATCTAAGATAGATGGATGTTCATCACCTCAGACATTTATCCTTTCTTTCTCTTGGGAACATTCCAAATCTTCTCTTCCAGTTATTTTGAAAAATACAAATAAATTATTGTTAACTGTTATTGCCCTAGAACCCTGAATCTTTTTACCGCTCTCTAACTGTATGTTTGTACTCATTAACCAACCCCTCTCCATATCCCGCCAACACCCTTCCAAGCCTCTGGTAACCACAAATCTCTCTCTACTTCCCTGAGGTCCACCTTTTTAGCTCCTGCATACAAGCGAGAATATGTGGTATTTGTCTTTCTGTGCCTGGCTTATTTTCACTTAATATAATGACCTCTGCTGCAAATGACAGAATTTTATTCTTTTTATGGTTAAATAATATTTGATTGTGTATCTATGCCACATTTTCTTTGTCCCTTCATCTGTTGATGGACACAGACTGATTAGGTTGATTCTGATTCCGAATAGTGCTGCAATAAACATGGAAGTGCAGATACCTCTTTGATATATTGTTTTTATTTTCTTTGGTTATATAACTAGCAGTGAGATTGCTAGATCACGTGGTAGTTCTATTTTTAGTTTTTTGAGGCACCTCCACTATTGTTTTCCGTAGTGGCTATACTGCTTTACATTCCCACCAACAGTGTCTGAGTATTTCCTTTTTCACAAATCCTCACCAGCATCTGCTCTGCTCTGTTTTTTGTTTTGTTTTTTTTTTTTTATTAAATGGGGTAGTAGGGGTTATGATATCTCACTGTGGTTTTGATTTGCATTTCCCTGATGATTAGTGATGCTGAGCATTAATTTAGACTCCTTTTTATGTCTTCTATGGAAAATGCCTATTTGAATCTTCTGCCCAGTTTTAAATAGGATTATTTGATTTTTACTATTCAGTTGTTTAAGTTTCTTATATTTTCCTTTCATCAGTAATTGTCAAATAAATGCTTTTCAAGAATTTTCTCCCCTTTTGTAGGACTTTTCTTACATTGTTGTTTCCCTTGCTGTGCAGAAGCTTTTTAGCTTGATGTAATTACAGTTTTTCAATTTTTGCTTTATTTGCCTGAAATTTTAAGGTCTTATTTAAGACCTCTTTTCCCAGACCAATGTCCAGAATTGTTTCCTCAATGTTGTCTTCTAGTAGTTTCATAGTTTCAGATCTTAAATTTAGGCCTTTAATTCATTTTGAGTTGAATTTTGTGTATGGCAAGAGGTAAGAGTCTTGTTTCATTCTTCCACATACGGACATCCAGTTTTCCCGCCACCATTTGTTAAAGCAATGGTCCTTTTTACCTATATGTTCTTGGTGCCAATGTGGAAAATGAGTTGCCTATAAATGCATGGATTTATTTTTGGGTTCTTTGTTCTGTTCCATTGGTCTATGTGTCTGTTTTTATGCCAGTACCATGCTGTTTCAGTAACTATAACTTTTAGAATTCTAGCTTAGTTAGGGTAGAGAGACAATCTTTGGGAAACTCATCCCAGCCTTCAACTGAGACCCTAGAATAATGATTTTCAACCAGTGTGCTATGGCACACGGGTGTGCTGTTGAGAGGATCTTAGGTGATACA
>NW_003852466.1:6899601-6917711 GCF_000181295.1 Otolemur garnettii
GAAGTAAGGGCTGTCCCTTAAGAATAAAGACACATTCAGCCTTCCTTAGTTTGATGTGATATAGGAGATCTGCCAGTAATTAACCTGCCTATGAGAATAAAGTTTAATACTCTTTAGAGGAGCATAACATAATCCACACTTTGTACATGTGTCATCCACAAAGTCCAGCCTTAAATTAATGATATGTATTATAAATAAGCAGGAAATGGTGACCAGTAGTCAAAAGATAAATATGTCAGTATGATACCAAGATGATTCAGATTTTGGACAGAATAGACAACTATAACTATTAACTATTACTAGTATGTCAAAGAAAATAGAGAACAAGCTAGATAAAAATGGGATTTTAAAAGGAGCTTTTCAGCAAAGAATTAGAATCTATAAAAAGAATCCAATAAGCATTCTAGAACTTACCAATTTGTATCTGAAATAAGAACTCACTGAATGGATTTAACAGCTGGGCTGGACACAGGAGAAGAGAGTAATTAGTAATCAGGGAGACAACATGTACATCAAATATGTAAAAAAGGAAATGAGAAGAGAAAACAGAATGGACAAAGCAGGACAGAGCACACAAGAGACGTGGGATACAGTCAAAGGGTGCAACATCCGTGTTGTTGGAGTTACTTCTGTGTAGTCCACAAGGAAAGGGAGAAAAAATGGTGAAGAAAAGAAATAATGGCTGAAAATTTTCCAAATGTAATGAAAGTCTTGACAGTGACAGGAAGGCCTGTCTGTTTTCCATGTGATGAATGCCCAGTGTTCCTTCAAAAGATGCTTTCCAATGTATACACAGAAAGGCACTCAGATGTGGGGATAGCTATGCCAAAAAGCATTCTGTGTACCCCTCAAACAAGAGGTTTCATGTTGAATTTTTCAGATAAGCCAACCATGTTCCTCCCAGGTGACGCAGGGTGTATCCATGCTTTCTCTTTTGGTGATCTAATCCTTGGCTTTATGTTACCATTGAAATATTAGTGATTCCTAAATGTATATCTCTAGCTTCATTCCAGGGGTTAGTAAGATGCTGTTTCCAATAGAATGAAATACTTTCACTTGGATGTTGAAAAATAATCTACACGTTAATGTGTCCAAAGCAGCCTCAGTGACTTTCCAACTCTGAAGCTTTGTAAGATCATATCTTCCTCATCTTAGTCAATGGCATCCCCATCTTTTGAAGCCAAATGTCTAGGAATACTCTTGATCTTTTCCTTTCCCTTCCCTTTCTTTTCATATCCATGTTCACTCCATTAGTATTTTGTCACTCCTGAATAGTATTCAAATCCACCCATTTCTCTCTGTTTCCCTCACAACCTCATAGTTCACACCACTATCTTTTCCTGGACCAATAAAGGCTCTTCTGAATTTACCTGGCTGCATTCACTCTTGTTCCCCCACCATACAGTATTTTCTGAATACAGCAGCATGAGCAATATATTTGGAATAACAAATAAGGTCATGCTACTCCTCCATTTAAATTTCCTGTGGGCTTCTCATTGCCTTGGGGACCCTGCTCCCTCCCCAGCATGATCTCTCCCCTTCTCTCTTCCAGCCATGGCTCTAGCAGCACCTCTGCTTTCTGTTACGTGGGTGACGAAGCTTCCAGGCTTCCCACAGAGGGGCCCTTAGTTTATACGTGAGGACCTCAGAGAGACTTTTGCCCAGCAGTCATCATACCCCTTGTTTCAGCTTATAGTTGCGTGTTTATTTTTGGGTTTTTTTTTGGCAGGGGGTTTGCAGTTTTGGGCCAGGGCTGGGTTTGAACCCACCATCTCTGGCATATGGGGCCAGTGCTCTACTCCTTTGAGCCACAGGTGCTGCCTTATTATTTTTTTTTTTTTAAATGTCTGTCATCCTCATTAGCCAGTGACCTTTCTGAGGCAGGAAAAACATGCTGTTCCCCCCCACCCAGTTACATATGTAACTGTGCCCGCATTTGGCATGTCAGTTATCAGTGGAACAAATGAACAGAGGATGAGAAATGCCAAACCCCACACAAGCCTTATTTTCAAAGCAGTACCTTGGGAGCTAACACTCGCGGGTTTGCTTGCAACTGCCCTCCACGCCCTCCTGCTGCTCTGTACAGCACATTTCCAGGCTTCACCACTTTCTTTTTCCCAGGGACTTAACCAACAGGCGTCCCAGAGAAACTTGGGTGCCAGACAAATGAAGAAGCCCTGTTCCCCGCAGGGAAAGGAACACACATATTTCCAAAATGCTGCCACAACTGAAAATAGTTGGGAACTCCCTTTTACAAAAGTCATCATGCTGGTCTCAAACTTGTGAGCGGAAGCATGAGTTTGAGACCAGCCCAAGCACAAATTTGAGACCAGCCTGAATAAGAGCGAGACCCCTGTCTTTATTAAAAATAGAAAAACTAGCTATGCTCCGGGCTGGCACCTGTAGTCCCAGCTACTGTGGAGGCTGAGACCAGAGTGGTTTTTGGGCCCAAGAAACAGAGGTTGCTATGAGCTACAAGGACACCATGGCACTCTACCCAGGATGCAGAGTGAAACTCAAACAAATAAATAAAATAAGTCATGTGTTGGTGCAGATGTAGTGAAAGGAGAATTCTTATACACTGTTGGTGAGACAACCTCCATGGAGAACAGTATGGAGATTCCTTAAAGAACTGAAAGTAGCCCTATCATTCAATCCAGCCATTCCACTACTGGTATCTACCCAAGAAAAGAAATCATTATATCAAAAAGACACCTGCACTTAATATGTTTATTGTGGTACAATTCACAATTGCAAATATGTGGAATCAACTTAAGTGCTTACCAACCAATGAGGGAATAAAGAAAATGTGATACACACCCCCCACTAGAATACTGCTCTGACATAATAAAGAATGAAATTATGTCCTTTGCAGTAGCTTGGATGGGACTGGAGGCCATTATTCTAGAGAAATAGCTTAGGAACAGAAAGCCAATACCATATGTTTTAGGTTGGAGCTAAGATGTGGGTATAGGGGTATAAAGAGCAGTATAATGAATACTCTCAGAAGGGGGGAGGTTGTAGGGAGATGGGATGAAAAATGAGCTATTACGTACAATGTCTGCTGTTCAGATGGCAGGTACCCGCAAAGCCCAGTCTCCACCACTACCCAATACACTCATATAACCAAAAACCCCTTGCACCCCTAAACCATTGAAACTTTTAAAATGCATTAAGAAATTAAAAATATATTTCTCACACTTCAGGAGGCTGGAAGCTCCAGATCAAGGCAGCACCAGGTTTGGTGTCTGGTGAGGGCCTTCCAAGATCATGCCTTGGCACTCACATAGTGGAAGACAGAGGGCAAGAGAAAAAGGGCCTAGGCTACGTCCCTCAAGCCCTTTTAGAAGTCCCTAATCCAGTCATGAGGAGTCCTCATGACTTAGTCACATGCCCAAAGACCCTGGCTCTCAATAGCACCACAATGGGGATTAAGTTCTAACGCGAATTTCAGAGGGAACACATTCAAACCTCGGTACATCCAAAACAGCAATCTGATGAATCTGACTCGTGATACAAACCACAGGCGGCTTCTTCAGAAAGCCGTGTGCTTCACCCCAACAGGTTTCTTGAGGATCAGAGACAGTGAAAGTCACACTGAAACACTCGCTGGAAAACATAATTTACATGCAGGACAATTCTGGGAATTGAATTCTTCTGTAAGTAATGAAATAATTCTCTTCACAAAAAAAATCTATTTAGTCATCAGATAAACATCTGAAGGTACAGTACTGTTTGCAATGTCTACAAAAATATAAATTAAGCCATCACTGACTCATTTTCTTGCCTGGCTACCCACTATATGTCATAAACAAACTAAAATGCTATCTTTTGCTTTTGAGATAAGCAGTGCTATTTTTGTGGAGGAAGTCCTTGAATTTTGATGTGAAATATTTTTCTCTAAATTGTACCATTTGGGAAGTCCTTTCAATACCTTTTTTTCTAACATATGTATCAATGAAATATAATCCTTCCACTGGATAATACAACTTATCCAATATAAAATCTATTTGTATTTTATACCAATCCACACAGTATAGCAGAAGGGGTTTGTGTGTCAAAAACCTCTTTTCCAGTCTTTCTCTTCTACTTCTGCGGTCACATAGTCACAGTCTGTACCACTGAGAAAACGCTGGTGAGAAAAAGATGAGAGAGAAAGTGAAATTAATCCTTATAATTAACTTTCATTTCAAATATATTAAATTTGCGATACCATGTGGTTAAATGACATCTCTAAAGTACCCTGCATTGCTGGATTCAGGCTTGAATGTGAGGATGGATGTGAAGGGTGAAAAACAAGGGAATTAAGCATGATTTCCTATTTCATTTTATTTATTTTTGAGACAAAGTCTCACTCTGTTGCCCTTGGTAGAGAGCTGTGGAGTCACAGCTCACAGCAACCTCAAACTCTTGGGCTCAAGTGATCCTCTTGCCTCAGCCTCCTGAGTAGCTGGGACAACAGCAGCCCCCGACAGCGCTGGGCTAGATTTTGTAGACAGGGTCTTGTTATTGCTCAGAATGGTCTTGAATTCCTGAGCTCAGGAGATCCACCCACTTCAGCTCTCCAGAGTGCTAGGTTTACAGGTGTGAGCCACTGCTCTCATCCTAAGCATGATTTCTTATTAGACCTGAAGAAAAATCTTTTTTCCTTTCCATCGTTACTTTTGTCAGATGACAAATTTATTAGTTCTTTTCTTGATGCAGCCTAGTCACTTAAATTACCCATCTAGAATTGCATATCTGTGATTCCAAAATGCAAAAGGCTGAAAATCTGTTTCTTTCCCCAGAAATTTGCAGCAAATTCACAGGGAGGTAAAACTTGGCCTGAAGTAATTAATGTGTTTCTCCCACTTAGGTGGGATATTAATCTTTGATTATAAGAACAATCAATATATTGATAACCATTAATGTTGGATTACAAGAGTGCTGCCCCTGGGCTCTCTTGAGAAAGTTATGTATGACATGATGTATGCACAGTTATTTTCCGAAAACTTGAGAAGTATTTAATTATAAAATGTAAAAGACCAAAGGTTTTGTGTATGGGATTGTGGAACTATAATTATAAAATTTGGGCTTACAGTGATAGATGCTTTAAATTAGAAAATTGAATAGGGATTTTGGAGGAATAATATTCTGGAACTTTTTTCTTTTGCAACAATAAATGTAATGTACATGTAAGAAATACTTAATAGAATTATTTTCACAATTTGATCTGCAACTGATGGAAATAACTGGACAACTTTAGACACCAGTCAACAAAATAATTAAATTTATTATCATATGATAGGATATCCAATTGTAATATGTGTAGTAATTTTCTTCTTCAAGTGACCAGTGCTTTTTTTCCTACAGGAAAGGGCATAGGGGAAGTGAAATACAATGAACAGATTGTTGGTGCAAACAGAATCAGTTGATGGATGTGTCTGCTTATGCTGTGATAGTCGGATGCACCATATCCACATGAGGACACGCTTTCAGATTGACAGGGTATTGAGTCAGCCAGTTAATGTATGCTAACCCTTGGGATGTTCTTTATCCCTCTATTCCTCGTTTCTAGATTATTCCATACAGACTACATCCTTTTGAGACTTTCTTCCTCTGATACTGGGTATAAATACACTGTCAGGCCACCATATTACTCCAATCTCTGTATTCATAAGATACAGAATTTTTTATTCTTCCTGGGAAGACAATGAAGATATTCTGTCTCCTTCCACGATAGTACTTTTCTTCTTTTATTTTTAAGCACCTTATTGATCTGTAAATTATACAACATAAAATTCAACTGCTTAATGTGTAACACACGTTTTTAGTATACTTACCGAGTTGCAGAATCATCGCCATAATCTAATTTTAAAATATTTTCATCACCTCAGAGAGAAACTCTATATCAGTTATGATCATCCAACATTACCTCCATCCCATGACTGGGAAACCATGAATGTACTTACTGTTTCTAGATTTGCCTATTTCATATAGATGGAATCATGCAACGCGCGATCTTTTGAAATGGGTTTCTTTTGCTTGCCATGATGTTTTGAGGGCTCATCCCTACAGTACTGTGTGTTAATCACTACCACATCCTTTTCTTTCCATTTATGGCTGAGTAGTACTCCACTGTGTGAATGGACAGCATATTACTCATCCACTCATTTGCTGAGGGGCACTTTGGTTGCTTCTACCTTTTGGTTGTTGTGGATAATAGCACTATAAATACTTCAATACTTGTGTACAAGTCTTTGTATGGATATATATTTTCATCTGTTTAGGATATAGCTGGGAGTAGAATTTCTGGATCATATGGTAACTCTATGTTTACTGTTTTGAGAACTTCCAAACTGTTGTCCAAAGTGGGTGTGTTATTTCACATTCTCACCAGTGAAGTGGGAGGGTTACCATTTCTCTGCATTTTCTGCAACTCTATTGTCTATATATTTATAATAACTATTGTAGTGGGTATAAAGTATATCATGATTTTGATATGCATTTCCCTAACGACTAACAAGTATAAGCATCTTTTCATTTGTTTCTTGGTCATTTGTATATTTTCTTTGGAAAATCTGCTTATTTAGATCCTATGCCTATTTTAAAAGTGGGTTATTTTTTAGAATTATTGAGTTCTGTGTTCTTTATGTATCCTGACTATGTCTCCTATAAGATATATTTTTAAGCAGTTTCTCCATTATTGTGGGTTTTCTGTTCACTATCTTGATGGCAAATTTTAATTTTGAGGAAGTCCATTTTATTTATTTTTTCTTTTGTCATTTGTGCTTTTGGTTTCATATTTAAGAAACCACTGCCTCACTCAAGGTCATGAAGATATATTCCTATGGTTTTTTTTTTTTTTTGACACTTATATTTTTAGTTCTTCCATTTGGCTCTGTAATCTACTTTGGGTTAAGGTCTAACGTCCTTCTTAGCCATGCAGACATGCAGTCTTCCTGGTACCATTTGTTGAAGAAGACTGTTCTTTCTCCTTTGACTGGTACATGCATTGACACCTTGATGTTGAAAATGAGTTCACTTTAGATGTACTCGTCTACTTCTGGACTCTCAATCCTATCCTATCGGTTTGTAGTCTTGTGCCACTACCGCACTGTCTTAATTATTGTAGCTTTGTAGGAAGCTTTGAAACTGGAAAGTGTGAGGTCTCCAACTTTATCTTTTTTTAGATTGTTTTGGTCCTTCAGTCCATTGCATTTCTGTAATTCAGCTGGGATTTTGGTAGAAATTGGGTCAAATCTGGAGATCAATTTATGGAATATTATCATCTTAATAATATTAGGCCTTCTGATCATAAATGTGGGATATCTTTACATTTATTGATGCCATTCTAAATAGAAATGCTTTATTTTCATTTTCACAATGTTTATTGCTTGTGTACAGATGAAAATGATTCTTTTTGGATTGACCTGGTATCCCACAACCTCACTGAACTCATTTATTAGTTCAAATAGTTTTTTTTAACAAAGAACATAAAAGAGTCTACAATACTACAATAATCAGTGAATAGAATTAGTTTTCCTTCTTCCTTTGCAATATGGGAAATTTTAATTTATTTTCTTGCCTAATTTTCTGGCTAAAATCCTCAGTGCAATGTTGAATAGAGGCAACAATGTATCTCCCTCCATGTCTTATTCCTGATCTTAAGACAAAAGCATTTGCTTTTCACTATTGTTTGATTTGGGCTGTCAGGTCTTTGTTAATGAACTATATCAATTGAAGAAATTCCTTTCTCTTCTTTATTGAATGGTTTTATTGTGATAGGGTATGGATTTTGTCAAATGTTTTTTCTGCCTCTTTTGAAATAACAATATAATTTTTGTTATCAATCTTATTCATATGGTGAATTACAATGATTGACTTTTGGATGTTAAACCAAACTTTCATCTCTGGGATAAATCCTACTGGGTCATGTTATATATGTTATTGGATTTAGTTTGTAATGTTTAGTTGAGTGATTCTACCACTAGGCTCCACCTCCAACACTGGATTTGGATGCGACAAACATTCAAACTACATCATCCGGTAAGAGAATCGAATCCTCAGGACAGGGAGAATCAGGTGTCAACTAAAAATGTTTAATTTCATTATAGAAAAGTAGAGTCAACTAAGTTGTTATGGGTTCCAAATAGCTTAAAGGCATCTAATCAGTGACATGAGGGTGAATGTTTAACTACAAGCTCTCCAGGAGAAAGAAAGCCCTGACTGATACATTTGCCAATTTCTGTGGTGTAACTACTCCCCTCTGATGGCTGACTCAGCAATGGGTGGGGTGCCACTCTTTGGACGTGAAGCTGGGAAGCTGCCCACTATAGCTCCCCCCTGAAATAGTAGGGATGCTCAGAAAATAATCTGTGTAAATTTTAAGAGACATATATTACTTTTTGAAGTTGAATTGAATTAGGGTAGCAATGTGTAGTATGACTTTTGCTCAAAAGATGGTGTTGATCAAACACATACTGGTGTCACTGTGAGACAGGCAGGGCAGGCACAGAAAATGGCAGAAGGACCATTGTTCTGTTGCTGTTATTCTAGAAGTACAAGACCTTTTCCAAGTGGGATTTGAAATTCGAGAATGTTGTGGAAGTACAACAATGGAGGTCTGCATACGGGGGACTTTAAAGGAAAACCAGCTGCACTGGTGGTACTTTGGGAAGAAACTGAAACAGCTTGTACAGCGATTGTAAGCGGGCACTCCCGTCAGCACTGCTCGTGCAGTGTGCTTCCCCATACTCGGAAGTGTCTGGACACTGACGGAACCACTTAAACACCTCTCGTAATCACAGAAGTCAAACGTCACTTGTATTTATCTTTTGTTATTGAATATTGCCATTTTAATTCAGTTTTCCTCTCTACCTTTTTTTGGCACCCTCTGCATACATTTAAATCAGAGTAGGACATAGTAAAATAAGTTGAAAGTGATGCATTTATTGCAATATTTGTTACTTTTATTTAAATGTTATGTATTTAATTAAAGTTTACATAATTTAATTTTTAGTAGTATCTGTTTGTAACAACTAAATGGAAAGACCTCCACAAATTTTAACAGCTAATTTTAGCACACCACACCATCTACCCTTTGAGCAAATCATCCCCTCTGGGAATTTATCTTAGGGATACACCTGCAATCCTGAACAATGATGTGTACACACAATTGCAGCATTGCTTTTAATAACAGGAGATGAAAATAATCCAAGTTTCTGTCTGCTAAAGACTGGTTACATAAACTCATATATCCCCAAAGTAGAATGCTCTAAAGAAGTTAAAAAGAATGTTTTTTAAAAGAACAAGAATAGCCTGAGCCAGAGTGAGACCCTGTCTCTAAAAATACAGCTGGGTGTTGTGGCGGGCAACTGTAGTTCCAGCTACAAGAGAATCACTTGAGCCCAACAGTTTGAGGTTGCTGTGAGCTATGACGCCAGGGCTCTATAGAGGGTGACACAGTGAGACACTGTAACAAAAAATAAAGTAAAAAAAAAAAAAGAAATAAAAAACTGGAAGCAATATAAACGTCCACCAGTTGTGACTATGGCAAATAAGTTATAATAGATCTCTACAGGCTGGGCGCTGTGGCTCATGCCTGTAATCCCAGCACTCTGGGAGGCTGAGTTCAGGGTGGGTTCCCTGAGCTCAGGCATTTGAGATCAGCCTGAGCCAGAGCAAGACCCGGTCTCTAGAAAAAAATAGCAGGGGGTTGTAGCAGGTGCCTATAGTCCCAGCTACTTGGGATGCTGAGGTGAGAGGATGGATTGAGCCCAGGAGTTTGAGGTTGCTGTGAGCTATGATTCCGTAGCACTCTAGCAAGGGCAACAAATTGAAACTCTGTCTCAAAAATAAATAAATAAATAAATAAACAAGAAAATCCCATCTCTGTATAAAAATACATGTATCTCCAGTATGTACAACTATATGAAAAACACATTGTGGGGAACAATGAATTTTCTATGTGTAAGAAATGTAGAGAAAGTAATTTAAACTTAGTTTACTTATCAGAGGGTTAGAATGGGAGGATAATGATAGAATGGGAGAGAATAAAGCTCCTGAATACTTTGATAGAGTTTTGAATTTTGGTTCATGTGACTGTATTAGCAAAGCAATTAACAATGTGTTTAAACTTGATACATTTTACTCTATAAGCTTAAGTGTTACTTTCGCATATGCTGTGTGTAATCCTATTCATTATCAAGTATTCTTTCCCAAATAAACATATTTGCAATGTTTGCTTATTTCATATTTTTCTTTTAGTTGACTGTGAAATCTGTCAGTCTCTCCATCTCCTTGTTTTAGTTATCTAAATATATCCCTTTGCAGGAAGTTTAACAAATTAACATTGATATAATTTTTCAAAATTATTTTTATTGTGACCATTTGTTTCTGTGTCAAAAAATCTATTAGCTAGCTCTTGCATGAAGACAATGAAGCCACAGTTTGTGCTTCAGCGTTAAAGCAAGCACTTGACGTTTTTCTCACATTTTAATTTTACTCCTATGACTCATCTCTACTTTCATTCAAACTAAATTTTTGTGCAACCTGGGAAGGTGAAATAATCCTGGACTGGAATCCAGAAAACAATTCTATTCCTAGTTCTTTAATTTATTAAATGATTGTGGTTATATGACTTAACCTCTTGGAGCCTTCTTTTTAAATTATAAAACAGGAATAGTCAGGTCTTTTCTACAAGGAAGTCATCGTGATCAAATGAGATACAGGAAGTGCTTTGATGAATTATGATATTATTATGGCAATGGGCACCAAAAAGTGGTTTAATTTCTGCATGGATTTCTTATTATAAAAAATCTGATACCTTTGAAATGAAATTGGATTCAAATTTTGCTGTGCTATTGAAAGTATTCATGTCAGTTGAAGCTTTATTTGTGTTTACTCTTTACCAAAGGCAATATTTTATAGCGGTTACTCCCTCTGCTGTTCAAATGTCCACGTTTTCACATTCTGTTAAACTGGGCACTGGGGAGAAGTAAACAGAAAGGAAATGAAACAGAATTCACCTCTATATCACCTAAAATGTGCTTGTAATTATCTCTTTCTTTTTGAGGTAGATTATTCAAACATCTCTATTTTTTTTTTCTTTTGTAGTTTGTAGAACTGTGCTTTGATCTTCTTTTTAAATATCACTCTTTGGGTACAGCCTGAGGCTTTTAATTTCAATGGCACAAACTGTGAAATGCGGGAAATTGAAGGGGATCTTTTCCTTATAAGATAAATAAGTCAGTCAGAGATGGAATTACTACATGTCATGAGCTATTGTGGCTTCTTCACTCAAGGGATTTTTGTTTCTAGACTCCGAGTGCTAACTGAATAATTGTGAAATTTATTGCAAAACAAGTAACATTTTGGGCAAGCATTGCCTCCAGATACAAAGCTTATTCTGAGTATGAACACTTTTGGGGTCATGAACTTGTAAGTCTTGTTAAACTCAGTGAGTTTATTGATCTTAATAAATGGGCACAATCCTATGTAAGATTCAAAGGAAGCTACCAACTTGTTTTCTCCAAATTTATTATCCCTTGAGTTTATAATTTTGCTTTCAGACGTATGTAATAAAAAGGAAAAGAATGTTGTCAAATTTGAGAAATACAATTTAACCACTGTCTCAAGGTCACCCTACCTTTCAAACACATGCTAATATGCCAGCTGCACCTTCTCTGGTCCCAAGACCATTCATTCTCTTTTGCTTCTTTACTGTGACATGTAGTATATAATTTGCCATAATTTTTAATTCATCCAGTCAACACATGCTTTGCAGATGGCAGAGACTGTGTTAGGGACATGAGTACTAATGTCAATATGAATGTTTAAGAAGTCAAATGTTCTCTTGGTCCTGACATACAGGACAGTGGGGTTGAGAGTGCTGGCAGAAAGCTAGTGTGACCAGGCCAAGTTCTTGGTGACTAGGCATTCTGGGCTTGATACAAGGACCCACCACACCAGGGTGAAGCTTGTCTTCCCTCTGCAGGAGCTGACAGAGCCCTGCATGCAGCCTTGTTGAGAGTTTTCACACCAAGGGGCCAGGTGAATGGGAGAAAGGGTAAGGGACTGTGGGTCCTCCAGGCTCTGCGGGGGATTCTGCTCTCCTGTGTTGTATGAGACTAAGGCAGAAAGTGGCCAGGGGAACTAGTTGCCCTCCACACTAGCAGCTGACCCAGTCCTCCACTGGCAGTGCTTTTGTGAGTCTGCCTTAAAGATTCTTGCTTGCTGGGTGTGCATCTGTAATTATGATACTTCCTGAAGTTGAAAACCTCCTGACCTTCTGGCTCTCCCTTATAAATAAACTGAAATTGTAAGACATTCATAGGAATTATGAGCAACGCTTTCACTTAAAGAATGTGCTCATGCCTTTAAAATGGCTTCTCTGATTTGGTTCTCAGAATTTGACAAACTGCAGTGCCTACAGCTACACTTCAAGCCAGTGTTAGTAATTTCAAGTGGGGTGGGGGCAGTACTGATGGCAGTGGGCAGGCCTCCTCCTGCCCTCCAGACCCACTTTGGGTGGATAGAATCGCAGCTGGAGGGAGGGGTTCAGGCTGTGTTTGTGAAAATATCCCTGGAGGGGGCCCTTTATCTCTACCAGGCCTCTTCTAAGGCAAATGAGGAGCAGACACACTTGGGGAGGGAGGAGTATAATTCCCAGGGACAGTCTCAGCAACTTAATGTAAGGTATTGATACGGGCTTGATAGGGGTAAGGGATAAGGTATTGATAGGGGTAAGGTATCCTACTGGCATTAATAGAAAGCATAACTAAAAGAGGGGGAAAAATCCACTGGAATTCTCTTTCTGCAAAAGGATTTAAACAAAGGAAATGATTTGAGATGTCCTATTACTGGGAACCTCATGGACATTTTTAACTTTCTACAAACAGCACAGATAGAGTCTAATCAGCTGAGACACAAGTAGCTTTGCTGTGTGTGACCGCATGGCCTGGCAGCATTGGATATGCTGATATGTGGATCAGGGGTTTTCTCATCTGCAGTGGCCAAGAAGGGTGCCCTTTGGTCAATACCTGGTCTTGTCAGGACTTACAGTATGATGATTAAAGCAGAGTAACATCTCTTAAGCTAAGAGCTGGGACTTTGTCTACCAAAGTGGGTAGTTCTCTCACAGACAGCCAGGTGGGCCTTTTGGTTCCCAGTTATTATACAAACTGAGGAGTGGCCTTGGTCAGGGTAGAGAGGCAGGTGGCCTTTACATTGGCCACATGGCATTCCCTCTTCCCAAGGCAGGAGTTCCCTTAACAGAGACTCCAAAACCAAGTGGGTCTTCACCCTTTCACTATGTTTTATTTTCTGTTCATTTCTGTTGAAATGCTCAAGTCTAAAATATAATTTTATTTTTTACTTTACATTTTATTTTAATTTAATTTCATTTCATTTTAGAGTTTCACTGTCACCTTGGGTAGAGTGCCATAGCGTCATAGCTCACAGCAACCTCAAATTTCTAGGTTTGATCTTCTTTTGTTTTTTTTAATTTTTCTTACATATATTTGTGTATATTAGGTTTCCACTTTTGCCTTCACAGAATTAAAAGGCTAAATTTAATGACAATAATAATATTTAACATAAGGACTGAGAACAAAAACCTCATAAAGAACAAAAGAAGATAAATACATTCAGAAAAGAAATCAGACAATTGCTGCAATGAATTATTAAGCAATAATGATAGTAATAATGCAAATAAAGTAACATTCACATTGTCAGATAGAAGTATGTCTATTATAGAATACTTTGATCAGTTAACTTCTTCTTATTATTTTGTTTTTTCCAAAGTCTCAAAAAAATAGACAACTAATATTTATAAATAAAAGATAATTTCAAAAAAACAGATCATACCAAATCTTATAGACAATAGAAAAAGAAATACTTCAAAATCATTCTACTTAATCTGGATACATCTGATATTAAAATTGGAGAAAATATATTATTGTAAAAAGGAAATTACAAACATATTTCACTTATAAATGAGGATGCAATATGATAAACAACATATTAACATGTTGAATTAAAAATTAATGTTTAAGTAATGTACTTTGGTCAAATTTAAATACAATTTATATGAGAATTAGTCACTATTTATTTATATGAGAATTAGATCACCTCTCCTTCCTGAAATTCTCTCTTCTCTTGGTTTCTCGTCTTTTATTTATGCCTGCTGTTATCAGTCTTCTTATCAGATACTTATAAAAGGGTGTCATTTCTCCGGCATTTTCTATCAGTTTTATTTTCTTCCCATGTTCACCTCTGACAGCCTTACTCACGTCCATAGCTCTTTTTTGTCTCCAACAGGAAATCTTCCAAGAATTACAGGGCATCCCGAAGGTTGCCATACATAGGAAATTAACGAACTCATATTTAAATTATATTTGTAACATTTTTTACATTCATACATCAACACAATATTTTATAAATAAAGGCACATTGAGCTACAATTTCCCATTTCCCCCATGAGGATATTTATGGCCACCTGGGACACCCTGTCGACAGCCTTACATGACATAGATGAGCCAGTGCCTCACTCCTGCCTCAAGCACAGCCTTCCAAACCCGAGCTCATGATGTTCAGAGCTTGCTAAGACTTCTCTTGTATTTCTTATTTCAGATAATGGCACCAACATTTACTTGGTTACCCAAGCATGTTCTTAAAGTAATTCTAAATCCTTTTTCCTCCCTAACTTCCATATTCATTCAAACCACACATCTTGTCAATTTAATTTCCTAAATGGTTCTTAAAACTATCATCTCCTCCCCATCTGCTTGCAAGTGCTGTTTTAGGGTTAACCCATCTCTCAGACCCCCAGGGGAGCTTTACCTACACTGTACCCAAATGCGCCCTCCTCACATCTGCCACTTGCGCCACACTGTGGTCTCATAACACATCCTGTGCAGCCTGACAGGCTCTTCCCTGGGTCTGTGTCCAGGGAGTCTCTTCTCACTCTCCACTTCCTTCTTCTGGCCTTGCTCATAATCCTGCAGACACACTTTTTCCGTACCTGGAGAGCTATGGTGCACTGCATAAATACCAACTTGGATATTCTGTTACCAGGCAGTCCTCTGGCTTCTGGTTGTCCTCAGGGCCCCTACATGTGGGTGCAGAGTGTCCTCTGCCTAAGTGTGCAACATGTCTCCAAGGACAGAGCAGACCTGGATTTTATTATGACCTTTTACTGACAAATAGGAGTAGTGTTTGGAGAAAGGAAGGCGGTTTTTACATTTTGCACAAACTTGTTGCTTTGGCTATCAGTGTTTAGTAAACACTTTTCCTACATAATTCTTACCAGAGTTGAATTTAATTGTTATCAAAAATTATTTCATTATTCAGAATATTAAAAAAATTAGATTTCGTCTCTTACATCAGATTGCTTCCCCTTGGGAAAAGGCTTGCCTCTGTCTCAGTTATTGTTGCAGCCTCTTCAGGACCTGCCTCTTCCCCCCGCACTCGGGGACATTCAGTCATATCTGCCGAGTGAAATGAGCCGAAGATGCTGCCCTGGGCTTTGCTCTAACACATTGGCCACCCCCTGTGTCATAAGCAAACCAAGTTACTCCCTTTAGCTCTACACTCACTGTTGGGTTGTGTCTGTTGTTAGAGCCACACAAAAGTGAGTTAATCACAGTCTGCTGATGGGTTATCTAGTCTATCTGTCAGAAATGCCAAAGCCACCCACCATCAAGATGCTGCCCAGAATTAACCAATAAAATCCCCACATTCTTATTTTTACAAGTGTTTACTTTTACATAGTTATGAGCATAGCATTTGTGTTGCATACATAAGTTTATTATCAGTAATGGAATACAGCATTTAGCAGTTTATTTTTCCTTTCTGTTTTATGACCTTTTATCTGCCATTATGATAAAAATCTCATACTCCCCAGAGCCTGGCTCCACAGAAGCAGCTCTCCTGCACTGAGACTCGGGTGGGTTCCCCTGGCAACCGGAGCCACCTGAAGGCTTCTCAGTGCTCTGCTCATTTTGGCCATTAATTTCGTATAAAAGAAAAAAAATAGTAGTGATCAAAACTACTTTTTAATCATAATCAGTGTTATTTCACCTTGAAAAAGGCTGTCTCAACTAATTTGTTTCTTGTTTTGTTTTTTAAATCAACGATGAGAATGAGAACATCATATTATAGCCCAGAAGTCCCAGGCTGAGTTCTGCAGCCTGCTTTGGTTATGGGAGTGTATATTCTGGAAAAATCCCTTCACTTGCACCGTATCTGTGTGAAACAGGGAAATTAAGAGTTTGAAGTGTTGGAATTGTACCAACTCGGTAACTCAACATTTTTGCCTCTTTAAAGTTTTACCTAAATCTTTGCAAGTAATAGCCATTCCTTTCTTGTTTTTCTGTCCTTGTTAAATACTCCCCTCTGAAATCTGTTGTGTCTCGGGGACAAGAGTGGAGCTGCATTTGTCTCCTCACATGAAGTAGTACTGCTCTATAGGTACAGGAGTATGCCAAGAGCCAGAAACACCTGTGTGTGAACCCAGTGCCAATGTTACCAGTCAAGTGAGCTGCCCAGGCCCTGAATAAGCAAATAACGAAGGCAGTAAGTGAGTGCAAAGGAGGCCAGACAGAGAATGGGACATTCTCAAAAGCATGTAGCACAAAGACAGTTTTATCTTTAATGCATGAAATCATAGATAAATAGACAAGTAGGTAATAGATTAAAAGGCAGATGGATAATTAAGAACTTCCCAGCTATTTCCTTCCATTTACTATTTTTACTTTCTTTTTAACTCTGATACTGCTCAATTTTTGATAATTTTGATCAAAACATCATTGCTAGCTGGTTTAGGGGTAGCATGAGTTTACTCTGGCAGGAAGAAAACTCCCAGACATGTGGAGAAGATTGCCTGCCATTTTCCTTATGCAGAGGGTACCCTTAGACACATGAAGTCTCAGTGGGTCCAGTGCTTTACAAAGAGTCATCACCTTCTAATGAAAGTTTGCAATCAGACTTAAGAGTAACTTAAGATTTGATAATATTATTTTCAAAACACAGGGTGCAAGGGATTCAGTTGAGCAAAAGAGAAGCTTCATATCACACTACTCAAGAGTTGTGTCTTTCTAGGCTGTGGGAAGACCCTGGCGGCCATACCCCCTTTGGGTGATGGTGTTCTGAGAGATGGGAACCCTCTCCTGCTGTCAGCTGATGGGTGGAAGGGCTAGTGTCAGCCATCAGTATGTCTAGGTGTGGCATGGATGTGAATTGTAAGAAACAGTGGGAATCTGTGTCTGTCCCTCTGAGGCAATGAATCCGCTGGGGAAATTCACATGCCTGTCCCCTGGTCTCCTCCAGTCCCGCCTGGTGTCCAGTAGGAAGGGGAACTTCCCTATTCCTTTTCGGGATCTTCACCTCAGTGTCTGAGCCCTCGCTCCCCTCCTCTATTCCATCTTTGTGCCTTGTCCCTAAGATCTCTTTGCCCAAGGCTTCTCTCATCCAGCAGAATCTGACAGCTGTACTTGGACAGGTAGAGTTTTGCAAAGAAGTGACCTAAATGAATTTCTTTGCAGGGGCTGAGGTTCTTGTCAGTATGATCAATATGGTGCTTTGATGAGGGAGAAGTGAGAAGAACGAGATGAGTCTAAGGATTGATGTAAAACAGAGAGACACCGTCTCCTCCCTGGGCCAGGACTGAGGCCTGGGTAAGGAGAGAGTTTTGCTCTAAAACCACGAAATTCAGGTAGTGCAGTTCGCATGCAGCTGGTCATCCAGTTAGAGCAGACTGAAAAGAAAGAGAATGCACAGAAATATTCTATTTATGTATCTGAAGTCATCAGTATCTTATGATGTGATCTTACTCTAACCCAATAATTTTGCTACTTTATTTGGATGGGTCATTTAAGTTAACAAACTACGATGGCTTTTCTCCTCACCTAAGAAAAGACATGTCCTGCAAATTCTCCAAATAACAAGTTCTAGACACTATGAATAATCCAGATGCGTACTCGCACTAAACTGGCACGCCCTTCTGTATTACTAAATCTAAAGGTCTGGCTCAGGTCCTTGGGGAGGCTTCAGGGCCACCCAGGCGAGGCAGTGCGTCGTTCTGGGCGGACAGAGCTGCCAGGCTAGCGGGCGGGGTTGGAGGACCCCAG
>NW_003852466.1:6917866-6938994 GCF_000181295.1 Otolemur garnettii
AGCCACCAGTAGTGGGAGCCGCTCGCTGAGCTGCGGGCACTGAGCTGATCAGAACAGGCGCCCTGGGGCCAGAGTGCTGGGCCGGGTGCTGGAGCTGGCAACTCGGGGCTGCAGGTGCGCTGCAACCGCGAGGGCTGAGAAGGACCTGGAGCGCGCGGTTCCGCGATAACCAGGGAGTCCCCTACTTCACCCCGCCTGTCTCAGCAAACCAAAGGTGAGCTTTAGGCTTTCGAGGCGTAGTTCTAGCTGAGGCTCCGAGGGACTTGTCCCTGAAAAGGTCAGATCGGCAGTCCGGAGACAGTTCCACAAAGATACGGTGTCTGAGAATGGGTAAGAGGGGCATTTAGGAGCTGGGGGAGAAGGAGCTAACACCCCTCACTTCTGTCAGCACCCAGCGGGACATCTGCTGGCCTAGATGATAGCGAGAGTTGCCTCCTCCCTGTCCCGCCTTCAGGGACGGACAGCTCGGTGGGGGTCAGAGTGCCCTGGGTCCCCAGAGCAGCCGGCTCGGGCGCCGGCAAACTTTGTCTCTCCGCCTCCAGCCGCTTTTCTCCCTCCCGCAGCCCGGCAGAAGCCGCTTCTCCTCGTTTTCCACCTGCAGCTGCCCCACCATGGACTCCCCGGTCCAGATATTCCGCGGGGAGCAGGGCCCCACCTGCGCACCGAGCGCCTGCCTGCTCCCCAACACCAGCGCCTGGTTCCCAGGCTGGGCAGAGCCGGACAGCAACGGCAGCGCCAGCTCGGAGGACGCGCAGCAGGAGTCCGCTCACATCTCCCCAGCCATCCCGGTCATCATCACGGCCGTCTACTCCGTGGTGTTCGTCGTGGGCTTGGTGGGCAACTCGCTGGTCATGTTCGTGATCGTCCGGTGAGCGCGGGGTAGGGGCGCAGCCGGGCGGGGAGGGCGTTGGGGAGGCCACTGGCACCCTCAGAAGCGCAGCCAGTGGGCTGGTGGGGAAGCTATTCCGGAAAGGGTCCCGCAGGTACTCCGAGAAGGATTTCCTGGGCTAGTTTTTGGTGAAGGACTGTATGGTCCACACAGGGCCAATTCAAGCGGCCAGAGGCGAGTTGAAGATTGGGGGCCACCTTCCCAGCCGACATCGGGGCCTCTTGCCCCTGCTGAAGACTTGGTGTGGGCATGGCGAGTGCTGGGGTGCTGGGGACAGGCCAGCGTCTCTTGTTAAAGGAACTATAATCCATTTGCCTGCCCAGTTTGGAGCACTTTGTTTTGCCATTTAGAAATATTTCTTAGATAAATTTCAGGTCCCCTGAATGTACTGTAGATAATTCCGAATTTCCTGTGACTCATCAGATTGGTGTTACGGCATGTGAAACAAAAGCCAATATACTGTTTAGCATTGCCGTTATCCACATAGGAGCCTATTTAGTGCTGAAATGTCTTCTTTCATTTGTTTAAAATATCAGTGAAAACCATCTAGCACTAATGATGTCCGCAACAGCCATCTGACGTTTATCCTCTGAGCTATTGGCTGTGGAGGTTTTCAACAATTGCTTTGCTGTTTTTCCCTCTACTGTGAGAAATTGGGTTTTATTTTATTGTTTTTTCATGGTATTTTTGTGATGTCAACTTCCAAAAATAAATGTCCAGATATCCATATACATGCTAATTTTCTGGTAAGTGAATGGATTGTAATTTTTAAAGGAAAGAGAGAAAAGAAAAACCTAACTTTGTTCTGCACGTCCTTTGAGATACATGGGTTTCCTCTTTGGGGGGCTCTAACGCTGTAGAAATACATCTGTGATAGCAAATAAGCAACTTACATTCCTTTTGAGAAGTACCAGTGCAATTTGGGAAGGATGCAAGTCACCCTGATTATGGACTTTGAAAAGTTGAAAATCTTGACTGACTTGACATTAGTTTGAAACAGGCCCTTTATTTTATTTTATTTTATTTTTTATTTATTTATTTATTTTGCAGTTTTTGGCCCAGGCCAGGTTTGAACCTGCCACCTCCGGTATATGGGGCCAGTGCCTTACTCCTTTGAGCCACAGGCACCGCCCATCAGGCCCTTTATTTTCTATGAATTCCTAGAACAATACTGTGAACAGTAGCATAAATTTTTTCTTTTGGGCAATCACATGATAAACATATCTCTTTATCTTTTTTGTTTTCTTGTCTTGAGAATGTTAAGTCTTTTACCTTCATCTACGCTCTGGATTTAAAGCCTTCATTTAAGCCTCCAAATAAATATTATAAAGCACATTTCACCTACAATTAGTATTTATAGCTTGCTACCCTTGGTTTCACAATTGCTTGCTGCATTTCACAGGGATTCTATTGGTGATGAGTAAAGGCTATGAGGAGGCAATATTTTAAAGTAAATTATTTGTCTGAGTCATTAGTAACCTAAGGACTGTATTCTAAATTGCAACTAAAGTTCTAGAAGGTCTTGGGTACAGAAGTCCTTTTTTCAAAATTAAAACATTGTTGTACAAAAGAAGAATGCTAAGAGAAAAAGATCCTCTCTGTTTCTACTCATACCATATTTAGGTGCTTAAGTAAAAAAGATATATCTATTGTTATTTGAATAAGGATAAGGGCTTGAATTTGAAAAGAGCTTTGCATAATAGTTGCTGTAAAACTTTTTTGGAGACTAGGATTAAATAGAATGAAGAATCCTAAAATAGCATTTAGATGAAATGTGCAAAGATAACTCCATAGGGAACATTAGACACATCTAAAAGGAAAAAAAAATTCTTGTAGACTAACTAGGACTTTTAATGGCTAGCTTTCCCAAAGATATCTAGCATTAAAATGTATCAGATGGGGATAAGTTTAGCCGAAAATGTAAAAGAAGTTAGATAGCTCACATAACAACATCTTTTGCACTACTAGGGGGTTAAGTTTGATAATACATGAAAAGTGAAGAGTTGTCCTGGCATCCTGAATGTCAACCTACTGAAAGCAGACTAGTTCACTTAGGGCAGGGTCCTTAAACTTGAAGGTCTTACCAGTGAAAGATTAGTGGGCATCAGTGTCCAGTGATCCTGGCTCATTTTGTCTACATTTAAGACATGATTTCATGATTTTTTCATGAAATCTCTCTCTCTCCCTTGCTCTTCAGGTAGTCAAAGAATTGAAAAATAAAACTTAGGGGGAAAGTTGGTGGATTTAGGTTTATTTAGCTCAGTAGACGAAGGTACTAAAGATTTGAGAGGGCAGCATAAGATGGGTTGTGGTTCGCAGGTTGGAGCTGAGCACAGAGCTGGAGTGTGCAAGCCACTTGCAGCTATTCTCAAGTTGGAGGTTGGACAACTTCATGTGAGGACTGCTTTTGAGAAGATTATTTTAAAATATTACACACAGGAAAGGGTCTCAGTGTAGTTCCATTATACAGAAAACTATTCTAGGGATGAAATTTAGATGCTCAAGACAATGCTTCTAGGTTGACCAACTCAGGCCTAGAGAAACAGTTAGAGCAATAAGAAAAGCTTTGACCACTTTTAGGCCTGACTTACAAATAGTTTATTCCATGTTGGGTGTCTTGAATGCTGCCCATATCTTCCAAAGATATTTAAAGTTTCAAGAGTTCTCATCATTTAATGTGTAGCAACTGACATAATCCCCCCCCAATTAGGATATATTAACCTTTCACTGTGAAGAGCTTAAAATCCAAGTGCCCCAGTCTCCCCGCTCACCAGGTATTGGTTCTGTGGTCTTTGGGTGTGTCCATGGGGGTTATGCCCAGGATCCTAATCCCACGCTCTTCTGACTTCCTTCTGTGCTAGTCACCTTCGTGAACACTGTGATGCCTGCATTCCAGGCCTTGCCAGGAAGCCCTACGTCCTACCTCTTAAATATCCATTCTCCCACTCTCCCCACAACTGCCCACCATGACCCTCTCCTCCCTTAACAAAGATGATTAAAATTTAAAATGAGTACTTAATAATACCAAGTAGGTAAAGCTACCTACTTAAAGTGAATTATTTGATTTGCTCACTGGTAGGTATATTACCACCATACCCATTTAACAGATGAGGAAACTAAAGCAAAGAAGGATTAAATAAACTGAGGCCACACCTTGCTCGTGGGGCCAGATCCTTGCTCTCAGGCTCTCAGCTCTGCTGGTTTCCCTCATACCACTTCTGTGAACATCGGGATACTTTCTTCCCTGAAGGGTCTTCATTTTCTCCCAGACTGTCTCTTTTCCTCTTCCCTGGTCTAGGCTCTGTGAGCTGTCCCTTCAGCCTCCATCCTGACAATACACTGAGCTGCTCTGTCTTTTGGTGCTCCTGCCGCTGAGTGCCACCAAAGGTTTGATCTCTGATCAAACCGGTAACCTACTTCCTCATTCCTATGTATACCCAGCTAGTTAAATGCTGTTAGTCAAGATCAAATTTACCGTTGTCAAGGCAAAGTCACTGCTGCATGAGTATCTGACTACAAGTTTTTCTCTGTCCCTCTCCTATTTTCTAGAAAAAGCCCATTCTTTTTCCATTTTCCATGAAAAAAAAAAATGAATTTCAATCAGCACCAATTGTCAACTGCCCTATGTGACCGTTCTCTCTCCATGTTCAGTTAATGGTCTGGCCCAGTCTCTCACTGAGACCTGAGAGTCCAGCCCTTGGTAATGTGCTCTTCTCCACATAGGCACATTGGCAGCCACCTGCCCTTGTTCTGTTCCATTTCAGGGGGCAAGTCTCCTTCCTCCTCTCTAAGGCTAATCTCTGCTCTTGGTTTTGAATCTCATTGCCTCCTGGGGTGGTTGCCATCTCAGCTATCTCCTTTCCACTTGATTTCAATCTCTCTCTCTCTCTTGCTCTTTAATGCATAGACACACAGCATATCTGTCATCAAAAAATTAACAACCCAATATCATCATCCTCCATTTTTCTGAATTCTCTTAGCTAATGTCCTTTGATGCTCTTTTCACTGGTGATAGGTGAATTTCTTGGAGGAATAATAATACCTCCTCTTTATTTCCTTGTCTTCCACATATTCCTCTGCCCCATGTACTGGGGCTTCCTCCAGAGGCACTTTTAGAGGTGCTCAAGCTTCAGAGGTTCCTTTTAGGCCCGCTGGTGCTTGGCTTCTGTGGAGAGCGTGGCAGGCTTGGCCCATCTTAGGTCTCTCGATTTCTCCAACAAAATGATGGTATTTTCCAGAATCTTCTCTGCTCTCTTCTGCCCTCACTTTGCATGTTCTCTGTGTTAGTCAAGATTCAGCCAGAGAGGCAGGCCCTGCAGGGATGTCTAGGCTAAGAGACTTCTTGCAAGTAGCTTACTTATGTGATTATGGAGCTGGCTAGTCAGGAAGCCAGCAAGGGGAAGCTGCTGTCCCCAGGTGTCCCCAAGAAGACACCCCCTGCCACGTTCCCCCTCATGGGCCTTCCATTGATAGGATCAGCCCCCCCACTGCCAGGTTACCTAGGACAATCTTCCTTGCTTTGTCACATCTACAAAACACCTTCACAGCAGCACCTAGATATGTGTTTGAAGACTTGAGGACTGTATCCTGGCCAAGGTATCACGTCACACTCATCACCACATTCCCTTTCAATAGTTCCATCCATTCTTATGGCCGTAACTGTCCGGTACACTGTGGCACGTCCTCAATCTCTCTCTCTTTCTGTCTCTCTCTCAATCTGTCTCTCTCCTCCTTCCTTTCTCCCTTCCAGTTCTCCATCCCTTTCTATAGACTCTGTTAGGCTCCTTCCTTGCAGATGCCTCTGTGTGATGCTCTCACAAGCACTTCTGAGTGCATAAGTTTGCTGGGGGGTGCCATTACACAGCACTGCAGACAGGGTAGCTTCCACTACAGAATTGCATAGTCTCACGGTTCTGGAGGCTGGGAGTTTAAGACAAAGGTGTCAGCTTGGCCACACCCTCTGAGGCATCTCTCCTTGGCTGAAAGGTGGCTGCCTTCTCCTGGTGACTTCACATAGTCCTTCCTCTGTACATGTGTCCTAATCTCCTTTTCTTATAAAGACACCAGTTGTACCAGATTAGGGTCTACTCATGTGATCTCATTTTACCCTAAGCATCTCATTATGGTCCTGTCTCCAAGTTCAGCTGGCCCTCTGTATATGTGGGTTCCACACACATGGATTCAATCAATGATGGAAGGAAAATATTTCCAAAAAACTGCATCTTGTACCAAAAATGTTCAGACTTCCTTTTCTTTTCATTATTCACTAAACAATCGAGCATAACAATAATTTACATAGCATTTACGTTATATAGGATATTAAAAGTAACCTAGAGATGATGTAAAGTATACAGGAGGATATGCATCGGTTATGTGCAAATACTACACCACTTTATATCAGCAACATTAACATTTGTGGATTTTGGTGTCCATGGGGGGTTGAGGGGGCGGATCCTGCAACAATTCTCCTTGGATACTGAGGGATGTGCATGGCCACATTCTGAAGCACAGGGGGCTTAGGGCTTCAACATGTGAATCTGAGGAGGTACAGAATTCAGCCCACAACACTGCCCATCCTCTTTCTGTTCTCCTTGGGAGAACACTCTTCTCCAAGCTTCAGTACTCACAATAATTGTGTATATGTTCTCTTTTTGTTTAAAGAAAAGTTCTACTCTCCTATAAATGTATATTTCCTTGTAATTAATTGTAAAGATAAAGAAACATTTATTATGGAAAATAGCAAGCATCAGAAAATGCCGTGACCCTTGGTGTGGAGTTTGGCTTCTTCCTTTTCTTCTTAGTTTTTCTTAATCTGTGGCTGCCATAATAAAACCCCTAGGGTTCGATCTCTCCTGACCTTGCCCTCATGGCAGACAACTTTTATTTTCCTATAATTCAGCCCTGACAGTATTAAAATTTCCCCAAAGGATTAACTTTATAAAGGGCTTAGAAGAAAACAAAACCACAGAAATATTATGGAAATTGTTACATTTCCTGAACTCAGATTTCACTGCCTTTCACGAAAGGCAGCCAGTTCACTCAGGCTTCCTAGGCACAAACATTTATCCTTATGCAGGTGGCTGTTTTCTAGCTTATAAGGAGAGGGATAGAGCCTTTTTACCCCGAGCCACTGAACAGGAGTTTCAGGCTCCACCCTGCTTCGACCTGTCATAGGTTATGTGGCATATGTTGACTCACTGAGGTCACCTCTGAGCTCATCTGGGCCCCGTGGTTGAATTTGTCTCAGTTTCAGTAAAACTGTGTGGCTGCCCTGGAACTGGAGAAACATGAGAAGGAGTGACTTGACACAGTGACACTATTGGCCAAAGCGCCTGTTTCTTGCATCTCAGATTTCTTATTCTTCCCCTTCCTCCAAAGGCCCACTGCAATCACTGCTGTTGGACGTACACACATATTCCATACCCTTCAAGGGTCAACATAGCCTACCTACCTTAGATAAATAATATCACCAATTCATATGTAGAGAAGCATTGAAAACAGGCAGAGGTACAATGTGCTACTTGTAAAGTTTACCCTTTGCTGCTCCCGATGGGACAATGGTCTTTAACTTAGCCTTTGATTAAAATAGTATGTAATAATTTTTTTGAATCCTTAAAATCAACATAAAATATTTTCTTTAATACACAGATAGCATAAAAGACTTTAGAAATTATTTTCAAGAGCTCGTTTTTCATTTCTCAAAGTAATTTGTATATATGTGACAACTTCTTAAAAAAAAAGAATTGGTTTCATTGAAACTGTTTATATGGATTAGGTAAAATTATTTTCTCCTCTGTGGGATATGTGACTGCAGATGGAGTTCAAAGCCTGTGGACCTGTTTCAGGAATCAGAGATCAAACAGCTGAAGAAAAGAGAGAGACAGGAGGGGGAGAGAGACAGGAGGGGGAGGGAGGCGGGAGGGAAAGAGAGAGAGAAAGAGAGAGAGAAAGCAACCAGGAAAGAAAACCAATTTAATGATCAGGTGTAAATCTTCTAGACTTTAATAGACTCTAGGCAGAATTGTGTAGCCATCAAAACCATTTCTTGATTGTGTTGACTTTAAAATATTTCTACAGGCGTGTCTCAGAGTTGGTTTCAGAAGGAATTTGATTCTCCCTGGGAAAGAATAGCTCCCCTCCTTGAAGGATTCAGCTGCATCTCTTGAGAAGTAGCATCTTCCTGTGAACTGTGCAGTTGCACCTTCTTATTACCAGATTAACTTTCGGATGCTCTTGATTGCTGTCACCTCAGGAGGCTCTGTGCTCAGCTAAAAACCTGAAATTGTATGGCTATGGGACAGCTGCCATTCTAAGGTTTTGCTTATCTTGTTTTAGTAGTGAGAGTAACATGGACTTAGAACTGTATTAACAAGAGTTGATTTGGGAAGATTTATTTATTCCTCAAAAGAAAAATCAGTCAATAGTTCCCCACACCCTTTTCTGTGGAAGGGGTGTTGCCTTATGTCTTATATAAAGATTTATGTAAGAATAGATTTTAGGAGTGGGAATAATATTGTAAAAGGCTTGTAGGTAGTTTTGTTTGCTCATTTGTTTAACAAACTCTCACTGGCCAAGCAAGTTGAAATTTCAGTGGAAGGCAAGAAAAACGTGAGAGATTCCAAAGGACGTGGTCTAAGCCAGGCAGTGGAGACTTCAGATCAAGAATGGCTAGAGTTACAGGCAGTTAGTGATCAGCTCTAAGAATAGGAGAAATTTTCTGAGCTCTTGTTGAGTATTAACTTATTTAAATTCACAAACAAACCTATGAAATAGGATTGTTAGAATTTTTTTTTCAGATAAGGAAATCAATCACAGAGATTTAAGGAACTGTCCAAGGAAACCCAATTGCAAACAACCAATCTAATGGCAGAGCCCACTTCTGTGCAGCTTGCAAACCTCTCTCGGCTCTCTCTGCCTTTCCAAGTTGCTTCCCACCCAGTGGAGGAGTCTCTGCATCTGATGGTGGCCAGAGCAGGAGGTATTTATCTGTCTCTCTACTTGCCCATTCTCTGGCTTAACTCTAGCTAGGTCTGTTTTCTGTATAAAAATAGAAAAAATAATTTTAAATATCCAGATACTCTCAGGCGTACAAGTAGTTGTGTACTAGGAAACAGCATGCCAGTGGTTGGCAGTGTGCAGTTTCATTCTGGATGTGGTCAGATATGATAAGCCCTCACCCTGGGTGTGCAGCTGAACGCACTAGCACTAGAACCTTCCTTCTGGGAGTCAGGAGGGTGCATCACTTCACCACATGACTACAGAGAGGAGGAGCTGAGCCGCTCCTGGCCCGACTGCTCCTGTGAAGTCACTACTTCTACCCTCCTCTTTTCCCCTTGCTACCCCCTGTGTGGACAGACCCTGGGGTGAGACGGGCTGCCCACACGGTGGCTGCAGTACAGCAATGTGGACACCAGGGCACGTGCCTCCTCCATCTTCTTTACAGCTTTGGCTCTCTGCATGTGGGAGATTAATTTTACAGACCTGCAAGGGCCTGGCTCCCAAGTGAGTGTGACGCTTTTAAAATACTGCAGAGTGGGCTGGGTGCAGTGGATCATGCCTGAAACCCCAACTTGGGAAGCCAAGGCATGAGGAACACTGGAAACCAACTTGGGCAACATCGCCTGACCCCATCTCTACAAAAAACAAAAATATTAGCAGAGCACGATGGCTTGCCTGTCATTCTTAGCTATTGGGAAGGCTGAGGCAGGATGATGCCTGAGCCCAGGAGTTCAAGGCTGTGGTGAGCTATGACTGAGGGGATTATTAAATTAAAATTATTATTTGACAAACAATGAGTGAATATTTTTTCTTTTTAAAAGTTAATAAATGATTGCCATTTAGTGAAGAACCACAATTTCAATAGTAAATAGTCCAGAAGGATGTACAGCATATTAATCTCATTGAGGTGAGCTGAAGATAGCTGGAGAATTTAATGACACAAACCAATTATGTTTGCAAATAGGTTCTGCTGAGAAGTCACACCAGTACAATCATCATTCTCCAGCATTTTATTACTTTTATAAATAGACTTTTTAAAAAAGAAGTGTTAGGTTCACAGAAAAACTAAATGGAAAGCCGCATTCAATATGCCTCGCCCTGCCCCCGCCACGTGCACAGCTTTCCCCAACATCAGCACCCCACACCGGGGTGGGCCTGGGGGTAACTGACGAACCTGCAGTGACATATTGTTATCACCAGGGTCCACAATTTACATCAGGGGTCATTTCTTTTTCCCCTCAAGCTTTATTGAGGTATAATTGACAGGCAAAAATTGTACATATTCAAAGTAGACAACGTAATTAATTTGTTTAGTCAAGTAATCTACTTCCTCTTAACTCAATTTCCCCAAAAATGGGCTCATAGAAAAACTCAAGCACATAACATACATGACAATGTTTTGTTTATCAAGGGGCAGGATTTAGTGTTTTATAAGGGTATTCCCCCGACTGTGGCCCGTTTCCTTGTGTTAAATGGTCTCCACCCTCCCAATGCATCCTTGACCACATGCATCAGAAGGCTTTTCCATCTTTAGCTGCAGGAAGTGGTAGAATTTATTTCTCTCATAAAATACCTAGTTCCTTAAGAAACTTTGGAATAAGGCAGCTCTGAGCACCTTTACTTATTAGATTCTGGAAACCCCTGAGAAACACTGAGACTATTTTGAAGACTTTTTCTTAGACTTTTCCTCTTCAAAAAAAATGTGCCTGATGAGATTGTAGTTTGGCTTATTGGACTGTGATAGGCAATTGATAGTGACAATCACAACAGCAATGCAACAGCACTGATGTGGCGTGCTGAGGCTGGCATGCCTTGAGTAATTACCCAGTACCAGGTCCAGTGCTAAGTAATTTCATACATGTCTCATTTAATCATCATGACAACTTTATCACATAATATTAAGTTCCTCAAATAGTGTCTGTCACATAATAAGCAGTCAATAAGTGCTTAAAATGATTTTTTTTACATCTGGTATTCAGAGAGTCCCCTGTGGCCTGACACCACTGTCTCCAACCCAGCCCATCCCCCCTCCAAGATCCCCTAATGGATTCTCTGAACCAGGAGATCTGTGTCCTCACTGGCCCTTGAATGAGACAACAGCCATCAAGCGTCTCTGTGTCCTAATCTGCCTTGGAGCTCAAGATCCTGTTAAACTCTCTCTTCAGCCCTCATTTCTTTGCTGCAGACTGATCTTGCCCCTCTGTGTATCTCTGTGGTTCACATTATAATTTGGACTCAATTAGATTAAGAGATCCTTGAGGTCACAGTCTGCTTATTGAATTTTTCAGTCATCCTGCGGTATATTGCTGCCTATGTGGTAGGCACTTAAAAACATGTTGAAAAGAAGGGATGAGGACAGGGGAGGAAGTTTATGTCTGGAGAGGGGAGAGGGGAGAGGGGGCTGTATGCATCAGCATGGGGCACAAGGGAGGGGAAGGGCCAAAATAACTGAAATCAACAGAACTGAGGGTGGGTTGGTGTTAAAGGTATGTGGTAATCAGTCATCAGAATTCGAGGTTTACTATACTGTGGACACTGAAGTGGAAAGGAGTTCCTGATTAAAGAAACATCATTGCAATTCATAAAACAAAAAACAAACTTCGGTCATGCTCCTCAGTGGCAAAGGTGCTAACAGTCCAATAATTGTCTCCACTACCTGCCCCTTGTCTGAGCATAGCAGGTAACAGGAAGGGGCAGGAAGCCCTGAGATTGCTGTATCTCTAGGTCAGAGTTTCTCCTGCGGGCCCTCGTCTCTAACCTGGAGAGAAACCCTGCCTCTGGTGACATTTGTTCCTCACTTCTCTGCAGACGCCTGTGTTTCTCTCAGCATTAGACAGCACCGTGGCTGCCATGTTAGAAGCTGCCCCTCAGTTCTCTGTAAAGAGAATTCCATGAGGATGGACCCCCCCTCCCCTCCCAGTGCTCAACCCATGTTCCCTGGCTGACCTTCGTCTTCCTATAGTTCCTTGCACCCAGTTCTACGGCGCCAGGCTGGGTAACGTCGTCAAGTTTAGCGAGGACAGCTCACAGACTTTGCTCTTTTGGTGCCATATGCTCCGGGTGTGCACGCTCAGGAGCGCGGCTCGCTGCCAGCCCTCCTCCAGCTTCTCCACGCAAGCCAAACTTCCCACCAGATGGTGCCATTTTGTGTGAAATGCTCGTGAATTTTTGTAAGGCAGTGTGGGTGAAATGGAAAATAATTTCGTATCCTGTCATAATAAGAAAGCTTGCTATTTTTTTTGCCAGGGGCCCCACAGTGAATGAAAGGACTGACCAGTGTTTGGTTGTAGTTCAGTCCAGGCAGTAAGTACCCCAGGGCTCAGCCAGGCTGCCTCGGACAGTGAGTGTCCTGCTTTCTGTTCACGGGTCTGCAGAATCCAGTACAGCATCGTTCAGGAAAGACTGTCAGCAAATACTCCCTGCACTCAGTGTGGTCCTTACTTTTAACGGGCTCTCCCCCTCCCATGCTGCCTGTTCAGAATCACGTCTTCCAGAACTCAGAAGGGAGGGGAGAGGGCCCTGCCTCACTCATATCCTCCCACTTGGGTCTTGCCTTTGCCAACTCTAGACAAATCACTTAACTTCCCAGAGCCCAACTTTGTGCAGGTGTATGAGAGCGCAGATGTGAATCTCCTGGGTCAACTAGAAGGGTAGTAATTGTGAGAAGCAAATAAGATGCATGGAACTCAAAATTCTGGACTTTGTGAATTATGAAGAGCTGGGGAGATGTAAGAATGCAGGAATTGAGATCAACCTCTGGGTTTGAGTTTCTGCTGTGCCTTTTATAACTATAGCACTTTGAGAATTTTTTAAAAAATCCCGTGATTTTTAGCTGCCTCATCTGTAGGATATGAATACTAATGCCTACCAGATGGAGTTACCACAAGGACCAAACGAGACCAAGCTTGTGGAAGGTAGAGCTGAGTGCCTGACTCTGGAAGCGCTTAGAGTAAGTGGGTATGATTCCTGCCCATGCTTACCCCTCACTATTCTGAGATCTGATGACAGGATTTGATTACTTTGTAAGTGCAAGCCTTATGTAACTTCATATATTTGTTGGCTATAAATATTTTGAAAAGCTAAAAGCAAGCTATCACTCTACACTGTATGATTAGTTAAAGATGCCTATTGTATTTTAGGGTAATTCATGTATCTTCCAATTCATGATCTTTCAGCATGTACAGTACCAGACTTCATTTTCATGAGCCTCTTTCATATTCAAGCTGAATTGGGTGACTATGACCATGAGTGTTACCTAGACACTACCGTCCATCCTGATTCCTTTGGTAACTGGTGGCTTCTGTCCACAGAAGAGAGGAAAGAAGAGTCAATGAACATGAAATTAGACATACATCTCTCTATGTCAGGAACATTTCATTAAATTATTTTCATTAATGTTCTCTGGAACTCTATGAGATAAATGTATTTTCCACTTTACAGTGGGGGATACTAAGGCTCAGGGTAGTTAGTGACCTCTCTAGGGTATAATTGGAGAGAAAAATAAAATCTTGATCTCAGGTTTGTCTAACTCCACAAAACAGAGGTCCAGCTTCATAATGAAAGAGGGAAATACTAGGGTCACAACATACAGGAGGAGGAGGCGTTAAATGTACTGACTGCTAGAATCTTTGCAATTATCAGGGTTTGGAGGGGGACTCAGAAGTGTAGAAGATAGGTTTGTAAGGTGCATTTTTTTCAAACATAAAACCATATTTTAAAGAAAATACTTAAATAGATAGCATTTCAGTCTTTCTCAGTAGAATTGTTTGGCTCTCCCTCGGTCACTGTACTTACTTGGTTATCTGTGTTTTTATAAAGCCTGTGCTATGAGCACTTGTTCAGACATATTTAATCACTTTTTTAAACTTATGGTTCATTTAACAAACACGTCACTCTCCAGATTAAATCACTCTTTAGTTATCACAGAACTTCAGAATGGAAACAAACAGATGTCAGCTCTAGTACCGGTCTTTGCAGTGCCTTCCCACTGAAACCATGAACACAGCCACCTCCTTACAGGAAGAGGTGGGGAGGAATGGCTGTGGGCACTGAGGGTGAGGTGTGATTGTATGAGGCAGGCTATCTAGGCCCTTATCTCATGTCCTGCTAGTTAGGTGGCATTATCCCTTTTAAAAAAAATTTCGGATTAATATAAGGGTACATGTGACTAAGTTGCATGGTTTGCATCTGCTAGGTAAAGTCCCAGTTGTAGTTGAGCCCATCACCTAGGAGGTGTGCCATGCACCCCTACATTGTACCCTTTACGTGAGAGCTTACCAAACTCCCCCCCTCTTCCCCCCTCTACCCTTGAGTTTAATTGTGTTTTTCTCTCCTGTGGGCCTGTAGTTGTTCATTTACTGGTTTCATATTAGTATTGAGTACAGCAGATACTTGTTTTTCTATTCTTGTGATACTTTACGTAGGAGGATGTTCTCTGAATCTGTTCAGGTAAATATAAAAGATGTAAAGTCTCCATCTTTCTTTATGACTGAATAGTATTCCGTGGCATACCTATGCCATAGTTTATCCTTTTGTGAGTTAATGGACATTTGGATTGGTGGCTTTATTATTCTAATTTAGCAGGAATTGAAACTCAGATAAATCATATGTCCTATTCAGACTCTGGACCATCTGACTTCATGCTAGACCACAATGCTGCAAATAGGAGCCAGGGTTGTTCTGTTGCTGAATGTTAAGAGATATTTCTCATGTGGAAATTTTTGTGCTGCATGGAGCATGCATGAATTAATTGTGAAGATGTCTACAAACCTAAGTTGTGCAGGAAGTAATTAACAGCTGGATTTTCCCAGTGTACTTTAGCTAATGGCCTCTGAAAACCTGATGGCAGAGTTTGGGACGTTTAATGCTCTATAGAGTTTTGAGGAAGCATTCATGTTATTATTAAAGATTAATTCAGGCTCAAAGACAATCTTTCTGTTTTGAAAATTACTGTTCCTACCATTGGAAGATGAGACAAATTATGGGTTTTAAAATCTCTGAAGATTAAAGAAAGACAGGATTTTTTTCTCCTACTGTACTGGACTCTGTGTAGTGCTATGGCATGCATAAGAGAACTCACCTGCTTTGTTTATGGAAACCATTGCAAATGACAAATTAAAGGTGCCCTGGCAAACAAACCCCAGCAAGCCTAACTGTGTTGTAGGCAATACAACTGGACATATTTCAAAATCAAAAACCATTTTGTATTTTCAAAACACATTATAATTACAATGATTGATTTCTCAAAATAACTGAGGTAAAAATGTTTATTTTTGTTTTATATAAGTGAAAGGGAAAAAATTAAAAAATATTTAAATCTAAGCAACTCTAAGTAAAATTAAATGAATTGTGAATCACAAAATAAAGGCCTGTATTATATGAAATACTGCTTAAGAGGTTGATAGGCACATTCATCTATCTATGTCCACTATCTTCTTTGTGTTTTTATTTAAATATCTTTGAACACAGCACTGTCCATTTTTCCCATCATCCTGATGTCTAACACAGTCCTTTTGTACATTAGACACTCAATGAATGCTAGAAGAATCAGTGAATGAGAAAGCAAAATCAATAATCCCAAGGCTGTCACAACATACTTCGGGATTTGACTTGAAAATGGAGAGAAATGCTGTTTCTTGTCTTTTAGATACACAAAGATGAAGACAGCAACCAACATTTATATATTTAACCTGGCTTTGGCAGATGCCTTAGTTACTACCACCATGCCCTTCCAGAGCACCCTCTATCTGATGAATTCCTGGCCTTTTGGGGATGTGCTCTGCAAGATAGTCATTTCCATTGACTACTACAACATGTTCACCAGCATCTTCACCCTGACCATGATGAGTGTGGACCGCTACATTGCTGTGTGCCACCCAGTGAAGGCTTTGGACTTCCGCACGCCCTTGAAGGCAAAGATCATCAACATCTGTATTTGGCTCCTGTCCTCATCTGTGGGCATATCCGCAATAGTCCTTGGAGGCACCAAAGTTAGGGAAGGTAAGAGCCATCCTTTTTATTCTATTTATGAAAACATGACAGCTAATGGTACAAACTTTCAATGTGTGGCAATCAGGACAGGTATCTAATGGAAAAGCCAAAAGCGAATGGAAATAAGTGCCTACATCCAAGGAAGATGAGAAATAAAACAATTCCACATTCCTTTCTGGCTCTAAACACAGAATGGGGTCATGTCTTTATCAGAACACTGGTACCAGGTACCTGATCTGTCTCTTGTTCTGGAAGTGCTTATCAGAATCTAGAGGAATGTGCATGAGTAAGAAGCCATGGGTGTGTGGATTTTTAAAATACAACCTGGCAATTCCAGGACACACCTTCTCACCCCTCATCTTTCTCCCTAACAAGGGACCTACATCAGCAGAGCCATGCTGGCTTTTTTCTCTTTTCTCCTTAAAGTATAATCTCCATTTCACTGACTTAACAGCTTTCTTTGGCTGTTAGCCATTCAAAATCAGGAACCCAAGGGGGCAGAGGTCACAGAGGAGCAGAACCATTAGATTTTGTACATATTAGTATTTACCCTGTGCAAACACTTTATTAGGGAGGTTGGTGATACTTGTGAGTATAGATAATTGACTATGTATAAGAAAGACTTTCCAGGTCATAGTGAAAGGGTAGGCACTAAAATCATACCTTAGCTGGCATATGGTACATGGATTTTAGACTTAATTCAGGTTTAGTTTACAGTTTTAGGTTCACAGCAAAATTGAGCAGAAAGCACAGAGTTCCCATTTATCCCCTGCCCCCCCCCAGCCTCTCTCACTATCACCTCCCACAGCATGGTCCATTTGTGCCAGTGAGTGAACCCACACTGTCACACATTATCACGCAGTGTCCATCATTTACGCGAGGGCTCACTCTGGGGGTGTGTACATTATGCGTCTGGACAAATGTGTAATGTACCTATTTTTTGTTAATGAAGCATGATCTTTCATCTCTGAAACTATAAAGTAAATTTCTAGTATGGTCACAGCAGGTGTCAGACTGAAATATTTGGTCAATTTTATGCCCAACTTTCTCTATCAGATAAGCATTTCAAATTATGATTAATCACCTTCAGGATTTCTTCATGCCTTCAACAAATAGAAATCAAGTGCCAGAAACTCTTCTATGTGTTTGTCCACAGCAACTTGAATTCAAGAAAAGATACTGAGCCTACACCATGAGGGGGAGAAAAATGGCCCAAGTAATATAAGAAGATAGATGATTATTCCCAGGGTAAATAAAGAATGGATTTTTATATGTTACACTTGTAGACTTAACCACTACATTCCTTCTAAACATTGTCAGAAAAAATGACATCAGAGAAGAAAGAGATTTGAAGTAGGCTTTTGAATGGAGAAATGAAGATAGAGATGGCTTTTCTAGGAAAGAAGGATGTGTGAAGATGCGAAGGAAGAAAAGAGCTGTTATGTGTCAGCAGGTTAATTTATGCAGCAATAAAAAATAGTCTTATAGGAGGCCTCCATTCTTCCCTTGCTCTTTATTTGCTGAAGCAGATTGTCATCATTCTTCCGTGCATTCATTTTGGAGTTTGCACCACACTGCATGTGAAGAATCTTGGATGACCAAGAGGAGTATTTCACGTATTCTCTGTTCACTGAATCAGAGCTGAATGGCAGTGGTGGCTCATGTGTGGACACTGCCTGCGGATGTGGCACCCCCTGCATTAGATCACATCCACCTGGGCAAGCAAATTCTTCCCAGTGAATTCTTCCACATGTATAGTCTTTCTTTTTGGTTAGGGACACAGATTCTGGAAGCCAGTTACCTAATATAGGCTACTGATTTCAAACACGTACGAGAAGTGTCACTTTGGAGACATTGGGTGGGGAACCTGTGGCCTTTTAGGTCCTTAAGTGTGGCCTTTTGACTGAACAACAAAAAAAATCTGTACAGATTAACAGAACAAATTCTTTTATTAAAAGAGGTGTAGCATCGAGCTTTTCTTGCATCCTTTGGTGCTTAAAAAAGATCAATCTTGAAATCAGAAGCTGCAGGTTCCCTACCCCTCCTGGAGTGTTTTCCAGATCTAAGGATGTGTGAGAAGCTGGTGAAGCAGGCCCAGCATCTAGTCAGTGCTCAGTAAATGAGTTCAGTGATTTTTTAGTAGGTCATGCCTTGTTGCTTATGGTTACTGTTACTTATCTGCTATTCATTCAATGGGGAGGGCTCTTGTATACAGCAAAATTTTCACTTTATAGACATAAAATGTTGAATCTAGTATATCACATACAGCAGTGTATGTGTTTGCATTATTTATTTTGAAGAATTCATAGTCTTCTTGTTACTATTATTATAATATCTAAGAATAATTATAATAGCTACAGAAAGAGACTTATTCTTAACAAAATACACACAAGAAAAGCTTTAGTTTGGCTATTAGAACTAACTCTAATTATGGCAGCGGTGAGACACTGAAATATGTGTTAGCAGGAGCCCTGGCCCTCTGACATTAACATAAAAGGAAAAGAAAGACTAGTTTTTGAACGGAGGCAATTGTATAGATAATTCAACCTCAAAATGCCTCCCTTTTTTCTGAAATGAAACATGTACTAAAAATGGCACGCCTGGCCTGGGATTTCTTGCTGATTGTCTCAGCACTCTCCTTCCTCTGTAATGGTATAAATTCGGCTTCATCACTTTTCTGGAGGATATTTCCAACTCTGCCATTGGATGTTGAGTGTTTTCCAGAACTGAGGAGTTGGTGCCTGGAAAGCTGGTAAAGCAGGGCCTGGTGTCTCACCAGTACAGTGTCCTGTAAAAATAGCTGTTGTTGGATATTTCACCCATTTATCAAATGTTTATTGAGCTCCTATCATATGCAAGACAATTTGTTCAAGAGGAAGCTAGTGCCCAGAGTTAAATATGTATGTTCAAATAAAAACATCAGCCCTATGCTGCCTTTGCTTGGCTCAGCAAGTGACTCTTCCATTGTAACTACTATAAGTAATGCACATTTTCAAGGATCTGGTGTCCATGGGGTATTTGTTTATTTATTTCACAATTTGTTCTCTTTAGACACCATATGTTCCAGGTATCACTCTAAATTCCAGGGATTAAATGTGGCATAGGGCATGGGCAGTCCCTCCCCTAAGACAAGTCACAGTCTGGATAGAGAGAAACATATTAGGAAGGTGATACATAGTTATAAATCAGAGGTGTTCTGTCTTGGAGGTCATGAGGTGAGTATAATGTGTAGAGAGGGTATCCAAATCTCTCTAAAGTGACATGTAAGCTGAGGCCAGCCACAGAAAAAGACAGTGCTGAAATACTACAATTAGGCAGAAAACCCCCCAAATGTGCTCCCTACTGTCAGAGAAGCTGTGTTCTCCCATACTCAACTAATAATCAAGAGCCAGAATCAAATATTAAACTCGGATTTTTGTAATGCACTCCCAACCAATAATTGCTTAATAAATATTTTCTATGATAATAGTCATGATTTAAAAAAATGATTTTAAAGTCATTTCCCATGAACACTGAAACCAAAATTAAAATGGACCTTTGTTAGTATCTATTAGTCTTCATTGTAATACCACTTTGGGCAATGACTTGTAGAGAATAACAAATTATAAGTTACTCCGGAAGCTTTCATTTACTCTTCAAAGGTTTGATCTGGTATTTATTTGATGATAGGAAGGTCTGTAAGATAGTCATCTTTATTAATTGTCCAAAATTTTTATATCCTTTATATTTTAAAGTATGCATAATTAAAATTCTAACAAGATGCATTCTGTTTTACTATAGAATTCTATTTACTAAGGGATATTTGATTAAGATCACATTGAAATATATTGGAAAATATTATTGATATAGCTGTTTCAGTATTTTAGAATATTCTTGAGCTATTTTTGAAGCATATTTTTCTAACATCAGAAGAAAATATTTTTATCACAAAAATTACACTCATAGTCTTGGCTCATGAATACCTTACCTGTGAGGAAAGATCAGGGCAAACAGAGGCCTGTTCTCTGCCTGGTGGCTGCACAGAGGCAGGAGGAGAGAGTGGGAGCTGGCTGGTGCTTGGGGAAAGGGGGCTCCTGTGTCCCCATGAAAGAGGTTTAAAAGGTGCTGATCCTGGGTCCCTGCTCTTTCTGGCATGAAGGTCACCCCAAGGGAACACTACCTAGCAAAGAGAAGCATTCCAGATAAAGTTTTCAAAGTAATCATGTCAAGTACTTGTTTTATCAGAGGTCCACAGTAATGCTGGTATAAACGAACTGGTCCTGATTTGCTCAGAATTCTCTTGATGATGATAATTCTCTTCTTCCTCCATTTCCTCCTCTTCTCCTTATCCTCCTCTGCCTCCTCCTTCAAAAGTTTTACTCATGTCTCAGTAATGCCCTTAATTACAGTGAGCACTATTGGGTCCATTAAATATCACAATACCTGATTCCCATTTAGACAAATTTCATACCAATTTTATAGACCCGAATAATGGTTTCTTGTATACCAGTTACTGTTTTTTAGGGAAGTTGGCTTTTGTTAAATTCAATGACTAGATTCAAAGTATTTAGCCATTTACTACAAATAAACATTGCTAGCCTCTACTGCCAGAGCCGTAGATCTGTAAATAAATGGAAATACAAATACGTACCATGCTATAAAGTGACAAACCAGCTTCCACACTGGTGAGTCAGCTGTGACATCTAGCGACCTTGCTCTGTGCACCAAGAAGGCACGGTTAACATAATGGCATTCATTCCTAATTTGGCGATCTACTTTAGGTAACAGCGTCTCACCACCACAGGGCCGTGGCAATCCCAGCTCTTAAAATTCACATTTCAGACACTGGTCGTTCTTGGCCGTAGCAATGACAGGTGTTGTTCACTCCCGCAGACACGGATGTCACCGAGTGCTCCCTGCAGTTCCCGGATGCCGACTACTCCTGGTGGGACCTGTTCATGAAGATCTGCGTCTTCGTCTTTGCCTTCGTGATCCCCGTGCTCATCATCGTCGTCTGCTACACCCTGATGATCCTTCGCCTCAAGAGCGTCCGGCTCCTCTCCGGCTCCCGCGAGAAAGACCGCAACCTGCGGCGCATCACCAGGCTGGTGCTGGTGGTGGTGGCCGTCTTCATCGTGTGCTGGACGCCCATCCACATCTTCATCCTGGTGGAGGCGCTGGGCAGCACCTCCCACAGCACGGCCGCGCTCTCCAGCTACTACTTCTGCATCGCCCTGGGCTACACCAACAGCAGCCTGAACCCCATCCTCTA
>NW_003852466.1:6939125-6958967 GCF_000181295.1 Otolemur garnettii
GCCAGGGACGGGGACGAGAGGAACAAACCCGTATGACTAGTCGTGGAGATGTCTTCTTACAGTTCTTCAGGACGAGAAGAGTTCAACGATCTGGGGTTAACTCAGATTACCACTGCAGTCTGAGAGGGAAAGGGAGAATTTTTCATAAACTTTTTGACCTCGCACGGTCGGAAGTCCTAAGATGCAGACTGCACCAGCTTCCAGGTCAGTAGGAACTCAAGAGCTGCAGGGGGTGGGGGCTAAAGGTCCACAACACAAACGCCGCCCTTCTCTCGGGCTCAGAGGCCAGGCGGACTCGCAAAGGAAACAGGCTGTTCCTTCTGGTTACCCGCATTTACTCAGCACCCATCTCCTGTGGCCTTCCTATGCAAAGAAAATCTTCCAGAGCTCAGTGGGCCTCCCACCCAGATATTTAACAATGACAGAAACAATCTCAAAAGGAAGGAGAATCATTCTCAGGCCACCAGGCAGCTCTCTACGTGGGGTGGACACGTGTTTCATGGCGGGAACTCAGCTCACGTGTGACTTGGACTCACACCTGAGGCATCTGATGTTCACCTACAGAAAGAAGAACATTATCTCAATATTTATGAAATTATTTAAACATGCAAAAGGTGGTTTTAAACATAATTTCTTAAAAACTGTTATTTTTTCCCAGCATGCTATTCTTTCCTATTCATAATAATCTTATGATAAAGCATGTTCTGATGTCAAGAAATGTTAAGTGGTTTGAATACCACTGGAAAAAATATATGTATATTAATAGCTTTATCTGTAAATAATGGGCTATGTGCAAATAAGGAATGGATTTGCCTACTAGCCAGGTGATTCCTGAGGGCATGCTAACGGATATCCCCTGAGCTATTAAGAGCTGATGCCATGACATTTCGCTGGAGTTGGTCAAGACAAGATCTCTTTTCAGACTCCCTGGACACCACCTAGTCTTTTAACAGTGCTTGTGACTCATGTGCTAATGAGTGCAAAACCTTTAACTCACTCCCAAGTTGTAGCCTTGGTAGAATCTAGTTTATTTGCACCATATTTTGAGACTGGATTGCTGTTACCAGATTCTCTGTATTTATGAGGAAAAAGGTGTTTTGCTTATGTAGATCTCAAGATATTATTTTATGGCTTTCAGCCAAAAGAATTGTTCCTAAATGTATGCTGAATGAGGACATTCTGTCCCTTGTGGTTCCTGGATACACCCTGCTCTGTGAAGGGCATACTTGCTGAGGACAGTGCCGGGAGCAACACATTTAGGATAATTTTAGTAAAATTTTTAGATGACATATAAATTCCCTCTTTTTTCCCCCCTGAAACTTATGATTTCAGAGGTAATGGCTTTTTATGTAATTTGCCTGGAAAGAAAAAAGGATAATTTAGAAATAACATCCATCTCTAAGACTATATCTTATGAGAGCAGCACCCTCTGGAATTTAATAGAAAAATCAAATGGAAAGCCCTGTATGCCTGCAGACACCACTACATCTGTGCGTTCTGCTAGCTGTGCATTTTCTCTCTCTTTTTGGAAACAAAAACTTGAATTGAAGGTTTCCCATGTGGTTTTACTCTTACCACGTTTGTCTCTATTCCAGATTGCCGTGGCACCTAACACAAAGGACTCACAGGGAAGGGACTTTCCCAATGGAAATGAAGTGCTCTTATGAGTATGTCTTAAATTTTATTCAAATTCTTAGATATCTTTGTATTGTTATAACTAAATGCAGCTAGGATTGGCTTAAATGTTGGTTTGTACAACTCCATAGTTAAAAATCTTGGTTATCATGTAGGAAAGATATCTATCTTTATAGAGAGTATTTCCAGAAACAACCCCCTCCCCCCGAAATAGGAAATATAAAAACCTCTTTACAGAATACCAAAACCCAGGACATTTTCTTGGTAGCTTCTTACTCAGTGTAAAATACACTACAATCGTGGAATGAAATCACAGAGTGCTGTCCTTAGATTAGCACCTCATGTGCTCCCACATCTCTAATTGCTCTTAGAGTAATTAGAGTCTGAACTTTTTGCCTCATTTTTTCTGCATCTCTTCCAATGTAAGTCTATAGCACAACGAGAGAGAGAGGTAACACCCGAGAAGGGATGTTCCTTCCAGTCTTCTCAGTTTTTAGTGAATCACACGATAGGAAAGACACGACTCACACAATGTGTTTGTTTGTCTGTGCACATGTGTGTATGTGCTCGTGTGTGTGTGGGTGTGTGTGTGCGCGTGTGTGTGTCCTGCCTTGTCATTCATGATCATACTGCCATTCACTCACCATTCCAGAGGATCCATTTGCCTGAGGCCCACTAGCTCTCAGTATCTCCCATCTTTTGATGTTCCTGTTTCCCAATTTGAGACCAGAGTGGCATGTGTTTAACTTTGAGATGGAATCTCCCCATGAATTCTACCCTCCTACCTTGGTAATGACTTAGAAGAGACAGGACCTCATGAAGGGGCAGAGAAAGTGTAGAGAAGTGAACAGGCCGGGCTGGAGCAGCAGTGAGGAGGGAACAGAATTGGTGTCTCAGATGACTTACGCATCCAGGAACATCCTTGAGAGTTTAAATCAAAATGCCGGGCTTAGTCCAAAAAAAAAAGTATAGTTTTGAAAAAATAAAATATTCACATAATTTTAAGAAAATCCTTCCATTCTGTGATATATGTATCTTAGAAATAAAAATTCCTAAGCTTGTATAACTATTATCAGACTATTTATAGACAATTTCTGACTTTAAATTGGAGGATTTTTAAAGAGAACGCTGTGCCATGGTTGTATGTCTTTTCAATGAGATTTATTTTCTTACCAAAAATTGTTTGGATGATACAGCGTAAATGTGAAACTCCCATCCAAAAAGGGCATAGACTGCTTGCCCTAAGATGATTTTCTTCTCTGAAACAAAAGTATATCCATATGTTCTTTAATGTGCACTTGTATCTCATACTTTTTGAAGATGAAAATTATGCATTGTATATATTAATGTGTGCCTTGCAATAAAATCAAAATTGCACCTGCTAAAAACCCAACAGTCAATTATTGTGGCAAATCATTTATTCTATAATTACTTAAATGATGCTTCACTTCCACAAGAACAATGTTAACTGTTGCTCAAAGTTGTAAGAGTTGCTCTAACTTGACAATGTTAGTTGCTGTCATCCATGAAAGTGGTGTTGATGATTAATGGAAAGAAATCAAACATGTGGAAATCTAAACTTTAATTTTAAATCCTGGACCTGTGAATTGCTTAGAAAACTTCACCTATTTTCATGGTAATTCTGTCAGGATCCCAGAATCACTGTTACATAGTACCCTCCCATGTTACCAGAGTCTGAGGGTCCAGCCGCCTGTCACTGTCAGCCAAATGCAAGAAGAGGATGAGGTCCCACCAGCTTTATTATCAGAAGGCCACCAATTCTGGAGAACAGCAAGAGTAGCCTCTCCAAGACTGCTCTGTTCTTCCATTTCTGAAACCACAATTTTAAACATACAAGTTAAAAGCAAGAAGTGTACTAACCCTTATCTTAAACAACAATTAATAACAAATAACAGTAATCATAATAAATAATAATTGATATAACCCATAACCTATACAAATATTTCAATTCTAAGATCTCTTAAATCAATCTTCCCAAACTACGGTACACTTTTAGGTTACAGCTGAATTTACAAAACAACTAGAATAGGAGACAGGAGGTGAAGGTCACTTAGGACCTAAACCGACCAGACCAGCTGTGTTATGTCAGCCTTAGGCTGACCAACTCCATCTTACCTCAGTGCCTGTGCTCTGACTAGTAGGTTGTATTTTCATTTTAAATTTGAGCAAATTTTTAATTACTGTTTTGATAACTCCATTTCATAAATGATTGGAGTGCAAGTGTAGTATGAGCTCCGCTTCCACTTTTGCTGGAGACTTTGACTGTTTAATATAATAGAGACAAAAATAAATTGGGAAAAGTCTACGGAAATAAGAGAGCAAATAATTTTTCATCCGAAACAAGATCCTTTCCCCACCCTGGATACTGTGTATTTAGGTCTATATATTTCTGAGTATGTGGAATATGATTAGAAACTTGTTTTTTAAGGAAATTTTAAATAGAAAACTCAACGTGCAGCCAGTTATAGGCCTTGTGATACCTTCTCCTGTAATTGCTTCACAGCACTATACACTCCTGCTTGTGGTCCCCACGTTCATAAGAACCAGCAGTAACAACATAAAACAAATATCATGGGTGGATTGTTTTTCAGTAACTGGTGCTTGAGAGGACATTCAGTCATATTTATGCTAAGAACTATGATAGACTCTGAATAGACAGGGAAAAACAAAACAAATACGCCTAAAAATGCTTTATTAGTGAATTTAATAGTGCTTTAAATGCCCAAATACACATTTGATGTTTGCAGTCTAAGAAAGACAAGCAATCAAGCAAGTAACTGCAATAGGGGCACAAATTAATAGACTATAATCTATTCTATAGGGTTAATATACCCATCTTTGTCTATGTCTGTATGTTATATTTGAAACTACTAGAAACATTAAATTAACAATTATTTCAATATTTGAAAGTAGTTAAGATGGCAGCTATGTAGCAAATAGTATGTGATTTATTTGAATTTGAATTGGTCAAGGAAATAATGTTGGAATCCAGATAATTTAGCAGCAGTACAGTCCTGAAATTACACTGGAGGGTGAGACACTGCTGATTACGAGCTACGTCACAAGGTTCATCTTAGACACAGACTGAACTACAGGATCAAGTGTCATTGCTTTTAACATCTTGTTAAAGGAACCAGGAAGGAAAGAGTTAAAATAGCTGGTCTGCAACCAATAATTCATTTGCTTTGTGGGGGAGCCTCCCCACCCACATGACTGTCTAATCACCTCAACTGGACCTCAGATAGTGATTTTTGCTACATGGAAGAGACGTTATCTACAAAATGTCCTAGCAGGATGTTCCTGGCTAGATAAGTACTTATATTAAACTTGTAATCTATAAATTTATGTTTTTGTGGATGGCTGGAGAAGTACTATTCCTGGCTAGAGAAGTGCTTATATTGAACCTGTAATCTATAAGTTTAAGTTTCTTAACTTACATGTTCTTATTATTTGAGGCAACCTGCAAGTTCATTAGAAATCTCAACTATTGTTCAGGAAGGAAGGACTCGGAACCACCTTGAAGTCCCAGATGTCTCTCATTTCACCTAAGCTGGAGATTTTATCTCTGTGAAATTATCAATAAAGCCAGATATTTCTATGTCATAATGTCCCACAACCAGAAATTCAGGTTGAAAATATGTTGTTCAAGCCTGAGAGTTATTTACTCAAGAAAAGTATCAATTAAATTTTTGATTTAAAAGAGAACAATGCTGTTGCTGCTAATACCATTAATTAAAGAACCTTACACTTATCACTGTACTAATTGTTTTATATGTCCTAAGTTAACACTCTCAACAGGTCTCTGAGTTAGTTGTATGACACTTGGACATGTTGAGTAAGTTTGCCAATACCACATAGTAAGTGGCAGAGGTGGAAAAAATGTAATTATCACATGTGAATGTGATGTGATGGGAGTATTCAGAGTCAGTGCTCATGGAGGATAAAAACCAGTATAGATGGGACATGATGGTTCATGCCTATAATCTTAGTACTCGAGGAGGCCAAGGTGGGAGGATTGCTGAGGCCAGATGTTTGAGACCACAATGGGAAAGAGTAAGACCCTAGCTCTACAAAAGTAGAAAAAATAAGCTGAGTGTGGTGGTGGATGCCTGTAGTCCCAGCTACTTGGGAGGCTGAGATGTGAGGATAATTGGAGCCCAGGAGTTTGAGGTTGTTGTGAGCTGTGATGTCACAGCACTGTACTGAGTGACACAGTGAGACTCTGTCAGAAAACAAACAAACAAACAAAAAAATAAACAAAACAATGTAGACTTGGGAATTAGACTGCTTGGTCCCAAATCTTAGCTCCAGTGGGATTTGCGTGGACTTGTGCAAGACATTATCTTTTGTGCACCACAGCCTCCACATAAAACAGTGACCCCCAAAATTCAGAGTTTTACCTTCACCAACTACAGTAGGTACTCAGTGTTAATCTAATTATTATTATTTTCAATTAACCTCACTACAGAAGCATTGGTTTCCTTTATTTATATGGTTTCTTTCACAACATGCCTCTGCACTCCTGTAGGCTGCTTCACATTGTCACCTGACACAGCAGGGACTCAGGAGATTGAGGGGACAGTTACGACACAACTCACTCCTACTGCTATTTCCCTCCCACCAGTAGTTGCAAAATAAAATGTGGACTACACGCTGGAAAGAGGGTCCGAGTCCCTGGCACGATGACACCCAGACCTGTGATCTTCCTGTGTCCTGCAAGAAACCCGGGCCCCCTGGGCTTTGTTTCCTTCTCCAAACCTAAATGTCCTTCATTCCCCATGAAAGGGTTGTCTGATCACCACTGGTTGCTCCCTCCAGGTAGCTGGGTTTGAATTGGGAAGGGGACAGCACTGACTTGGTTACTTTCTCACCCAAAAGGGGCCACGGGGACTCTGCAGGGGGTTCACCCACTGCTGAGGGTGCAGTGATGGATGCAGACAGAGTCAGTGCTCAGATGCAGAGAGCTGGGCTGTGTTTCTCCTCTCCTGTCTTTGTTCCGGGGTCTTCTTTGTTGCCTTCATTTTTCAGGTCCTCACTCTAAATGTGCCACTGGCAGCTTTGGACTCATCCTAAAGACAGCTCATAATAATTGAGGAACAGAGGGATTTTTCTTTTCCAGAACCCCTGTATCCAAGGAGAGCCTAACTGTCCTATCACTGAGCCAGCCATCCCTATTGGGGGATGCAGCGCTTCGACCAGGCCGGGCTGAGTTGTGTGTGTGCCTGTGTGTGCAGGCAGGCAGGCGGCAGGAAGGGCTCACTTTCCCGAGCCCCATAGCATGGGTTTCCATTGAAAAGAGGGACCCTACTACCAAAGAATGGAAAGGGATGTGGGAAAGAAGCTGCCATGGCTGCTCACCGTAGTATTCTTCTAGCCAAGCTGTCACCCTCTTCTCAACAGCTTTCTAAAAATAAAGGAGAGGACTCTGGTGGGAATAGAAAAATGGGGACAGTAGCCTTGAAAGGAATGTGGACACAAAGTGTCCATGCAGCCAGAGGTGCCGAGTGAGCGAGGATGTGTGATGGGCAGACCATGAAAGCAGCGGCATCAGGAGCCCAGGCTGCCCCAGCACCAGGGATGTGAGTGCTGACACCAAGACACTTCTCCCTTCTGTGCTGCAAACTGGGGTCCAGAGTCACAGAATGCCAGGAAGAAAACCCACTGACAATATGTCTATTCCTGAGTATTGATTCTAAATAGCAAAAATACCCAAATTTACACATTTTGTATTAATAAAAAATTCTTAAAATTAGTACAATTTTAGGTCACAGATTAAATAATAGTTTTGAAGAGTTCTAACACTGACAATATTTTGTAAATAACACAAGGTGACATCTGCTAGAAATAAATATTTGCAGTTATTATAAAAACCCTAAAAATGACACTGCTACCGCAAAACTCAATGTGTCATGATGCTTACCTCTGTTGACCAATGCTTTCCATGGGTTTTCCATAAAGATGGGCTCTTAAAAATGGTAGGACTTCGTCCTACAGTGGCTGCCTGGACCTAAGTTTATTGTCTCACTATCAGGTCTAAATTAGACACCTTTTTGAGGTACATAGACCCAGACATGTCATTGGCATGGAGGGGAGAATAGGATGCAGGGACAGAGACAGCATAATGTGTCCTGGGCTCACACACAGAGGAGAGAGTTCCACCTTTCTTCTTATAACTTCCATGCCAGAAGGAGCACGCTTCAATCTGAGTGGGAACTGGGAGTGTTCATACTGAGATAAACCGAGGAGTTGCATACCACTGTATAGATCTGTTTTTTCAGTGATGACTTTTTTTTTTTTTGGTAAGCCATAGGGTATTTTTCCACCACCTGTTTTCATTTTGGAGTTCTGCTTTGACAAGCTCACTATGACCTCTCAACATCCTTCGCCAGCTGTGCTTCCTTCATTCTATGAGGCATTCCCCTCACTTCATTTTCAAATTCAAAAACAGAGATCAGCATTTCTTTAAGTCATATTTTGAATTCATTCCTCTGTACATAGGCATTTGCTTCTCAGAACTACTTACTAATGATTATGGGTATTTCCATTTAGATCAATACTCAGATAAAATGTTCTTGCTTTAAGGAAAATCTCTTCAGATTAGGTCATTAGAATGTTAGTCCCAACATAATTAAGGATTTTAACAATACTCTCAATGCCTTGTATGAAAGAAAGCACAGATAGTTTTGACAAGGAATACAACATTTGTGAGCCAACACTGTCTTTACTGCAGAATTGTTTTGGCTGAGTTTTCAGGTATCATTAGGCTTTTGTGTTTCGCGGTGAAGCTGCCATTTCTCCTGGAGCAAGCTTTGTTGCTGTATTTCTCATTACTGCATGGTCGGCTTTTACAGTGGGGAAAGTACCAGCTGTCTCACGTCAGATCTTCTACATCACAGGAATACAGAGAAGCAAAGATCAGTCGTAAAGAATGGATATACCACGTACAATCAACTTTCATTGGCCTCTCGAGAGAAGCCCATGATATGAGAAATTTAACTGGCAAATTGTTTCAGATCATTGATTCTCTTCATACTCACTTCTGCTACTGAGAAATCACCCAGCTTATAAAATCATAGAAGTATATTATTAAGATCTGACTCATTGTGGCAGACTGTCTGTTCCAGAATGGGACAATATCTTTCATTCTAAATGATCTTCATGATACATGACCTTGGCATGCCTCTCATCCAGTTCCAGGTCTATGTCCTTCCCTTGAATGGATGGGCCAGTGTTATGATCTCAGCATCCAGAGTATGTGACTTCTAAGACTACACCAAAATTTTGAACTAAAATAAAATCCTAAGCCTCCTAGTGACTGGAGTCTCTCTTAGGTAAATGGACCCCAGAGAACTCCTAAAACCGAGTTCTCAGCCATTAGGGATGGGAGGTCAGAAACCCTTCGTTACTTCACCCCTACCCACAGCAAGGTCATCTAACTTTTTTCTTTAAGGGCCAAATGGAAACCAATCTCATTATCTACTCTTGCTTAATTGTAGTTTAGAACTACAAGTAACTAGCATTCTTTCCCTACAAGCGACCACTAGCCATGGAGTGGTTTTTATCAGTCTACAGAGCAGAGAGGGTTTTGCATCCTTGTTTCACCTTCGGAAAATAAAGGGCAGTGATTTTCAGCTCATGGAGCCCGGAAGGAGGCATAAAGCTAGAAGGCACACATGAATGCTTCTCAACTCCCACCCCTAGCAAAATTCCCGTTCCCATTGTCTGTCCTTGGAAGCAGGAATTCTGGCTTCTGGCTAGGACTCTATTTCACAGCCTGGCAGAATGGCCAACCACAGGCCGTTAGGAGAAGAAATACAACTCTTCTTTCCAAATGTATGAACCTTGTCATTTTCTTCACTTACTAAAATAACATTCTGTACATCTGCCTTTCTCTCTTGGGATACTTGCTCTGGGAACTAGCTGCTGTCTTGTACTGGAGAAATGAGTGAAAGTCCCTTCCTCCCATTCAACCCTCCCTAGCCTTTTGAGTCATCTTGCTGGGAACCCAGACATTGTGAAGCAGAGAAAGCCATCCTTGTTGTTTCCAAATTCCTAATTCAGAGAACTAGTGAGCATAACACAAGGGTGGTTTATGCCTCCATGTTCTGCATGGTTTGGTGTGTGGCAGCAGTGCCCAAACACACACAGAAGGCTGTCGGAATGACTCCATTCCTCCACTCCATACTGCATGTGGGAAAAACTCCTTCCCTCCATGATAAGAAGGAAATGTTGTAGGAAGATGAGGCCCACTGGAGAGAACAAACACCCAAACACCATGTTTAAAAGAGGAAAAGCTTTATTCCAGCAGTGGAGCAATGGCACAGAAGAGTTCAAAATGGCCACACTCCCTGACTGGCTCAGTCTTCTCCTTTTTATCCCCAGTCAAGAAATTCCTTTCTCATTGGTCAGTTTGAATCAAGCTGGAGAAGCAGGCTCATGTTTTTACAGAAGTGGAAGCAAGCATTAGTTTCCAGGTCCCAGGAAGTTAAGTTTCTGCAAATTCCCAAGAGCTGAGTCACCACAGGGAGACCTTGCAGCTGCGTCCTTAGGCCTTCCTTGAGAAGACCTCTGTTCTCTTAGACCTTATTTTTTCTGGGTATCCTCTTTCAGAATGACCCCAAACAGATTTATACCTTCATCCAAATCTTATTACCTCACTAATTCACATCCTCTTTAAGGAATAGTAATCTATAAAGTCTAAGGCTTCTAAGAAAATCATTTAAAACCTCATTCTTCCAGCTGCTGAACCATAGAGACCAGACAACAAACAACTGAAGTCAGCTGAGTGGTGGCAGATGGTAATACAATGAATTTATTAACAATGAAGTTAAGCAATGAGTTTTATAAGGAGACAGAAAATAAAATTTATCTTAGATATAAGTTATTTCCCTAACCTAATAGTTTGTAGAAAAAAGTACCTTTACCATTGTATATTATCTGAGATTCCTAAATATTGTTATATCAAATTTATGCAAACCTTATCACTGACAACACTGCTGGAAAGTTGACAGATCATGGTTTGAGGAGCCCTTAAAATTTGGATTTGGAATCACCTCCATTGATAGGCTTATGACTTTAAATTTGTTTAACAATTCCCTGACCTAGTTTCTTTGTGTACTTAAAAAGGAAAGAAAAAAATTTACCTTGATAATCTGTTCTTATATTAGATTGTTTGAAATTTTAGGTTAGAAATCAGAAGTACAAATAGATATGTACTTTTTTGTGCTATGTTAAAATATATTTCCCAAGACAAATTATATAAAATTTAATAAGCTGAACAATGCCTAAAAGAGCCCATAATTATTTGTTCTCAGCAAAATAACCATTTCTTCTTTTTGAATTAATGGCAGGTGGAGATATTAGATAATATGACCAGATACAGGAGCAAGTCCATTAAAGCTTTACAGACTAGGAAAACCAGCAAGGTTTATTTTGATGTCCACTGTATAAAAGTCAAAATGTTTGGAGAATAGCTTAGAGAGACTTTCCTTTAAGACTGATAATATATTTTCAGGCAAAAATATAGGCAAAATATAAGAGGGGAAGGAGAAGTTTCTATGTCCATTATTCTCCATAAATGAGAGGCTATAACTGATTTCTTTTTGGAACATCCTTACTTTGTTACTCTCAGTAGAGTGCCATGGTGTCATAGGCTCAAGCAATCCTCCTGCCTCAGCCTCCGAGTAGCTGGAACCTACATTGTGGTTTTCTCCACAGTGCGTGGCTATTGTTTTTAGAGAGGGGATTTCACTCTTGCTCAGGCTGGTCTCCAACTTCTGAGCTCAGGCAACCCACCTTCCTTGGCCTCCAGAGTGCTAGGATTACAGGCATAAACCACCATGCTCCTGATTTAAATGCATAGAATTATTAATTTTATGATCTGACATATATAGAAATCTCAGGTGCTCATACATTCAAACTGTAACCTCTGTGTGGAAGCACAGACTATGGAAATCTTTCCACACACTTGGCAAAGGGCACAGATAGATGGCGCCCCCACAGGGGCTGCTAGTCTGCACACACACAGGCAGTCTGGTGCTGCGGGGGGGGGGCACTCAGAACTGGGGGCCGAAGCAGAGGCATTCTAATGGCTCCCAAACTACCAGGCTCCAGTGGGTGGTGGAAGAGGCTACGGGCTCCAGCACTGGAGGAGGCATCATGGCTCATGGTCAGGCTCACTGGAGGAGACCCTGAGATCCAGGAGCAGACACTAACTCATAACCAGTCACTTCTTCGGGGTGACCAAGTGGGCACCATAAATCCAGGGAGGAACAAGGCAATGCGGTGGATTATGGGGAAGACAAATAATAGAAATGAACAATGATTTGGAAATGATTAAAGTAATCTGAATTTATGGTATACAATCACTTGGAAAGCAGTTTTATCACACAGGCATACAATTTTATTAATTTAGAAAATAAAAGCTTTTGTTTGTAATCTCATGCTTTGGAGTTTTTGTATTTATCACTTTTTTTTTTGTCAGTAATGCCCCCATATGCTATGTATGTATATATAAACATGTTCATACCCAGACACATACACATGTCCACACTCAAGGGACAGACCACCGTCTTAAAACAAGAATACTACTACTACTAATAACACTACTAATAATGATGGCTGATCGATAACTTCGTCCACTGGATAGATAGCAGTGCTGTATTTAAGAAACTGTCACACAGTTACCTATCTATCCCAACTGACTGCTTGGTTTAGGGACTCTCTTTCAAAGAGGTTAGAGATTACCACTGATGCTTATGGCTTTTACTGAGAAACCTAAGTCCCCGTTGGGATAGTGCTTAACTGTAGAAATCTTAACTTTATTGGTCACTCCAATGGGAAATACTTTCTTTGTCCTAAGTGTGACTGCCATGTCTTTCTGTTTCATCCATTAGATACTTGTATTAAAATATTTCTTTCTGGAAACACTTGGGAATGTGTTCTCATTCCCTCCCATAAGCCACCTTGGTATCATTACAAGCCCTCCGAGTACAGATGCAGAGTCTTCCACTTAATTTGTATTTCCTTAAGGCCAGTACATACCTTATATACTTTAGAACCAATTAAATATTTGGGATAGATGTATAAATGTTTTGACTTTCTATATATAAGCTAGAGCAACATGGAGTGATCTTTCCATTAATGAACAGTGAATGGTGGATTAGGAACAAAAAGTCTGGGCTCTGCTCTTATAACTAGCTGTGTGTCTTGGTCTCTAACACAGATGAGACTTTCCTCTGTAAAACACTTCTAGACATTAGCCTATACTAAGAATTTATGACTAAGACCTCAAAGGCAATTATAGCAACAACAAAAATAAATAAATGGGACTGAATTAAATTGAAAAGTTTCTGCACAGCAAAAGAAATAATCAACAGAGCAATCAGACAACCTACAGAATGAGAGAAAATATATGCAAACTATACATCTGATAAAGGGCTAATATCCAGGATTTATTACAAGGAACCCAAACAAATCAGCAAGAGAAAAAAAACCAAAAACAATCCTAATAAAGGAAGGGAAAAAGATCTGAATAGAAGGTTTTCAAAAGAAGATGGGTAAATGGCCAGAAAACATATGAACAAATACTCAACATCAATAACCATCAGGGAAATGAAAATTAAAACCACTATGAGCTATCACTTTACTCCTCTCAGAAAGGCTATTATTAGAAAGTGAAAAACAACAACAATGAAAAACAATGCATGCTGGCGTGGAGGCAGAGAGGGAATGCTCATTTCCTGTTGTTGGGACTGCAAATTAGTACAAAACTCTATGGAGATTTCTCAAAGAACTAAAAGCAGGCTTGCCATTTTATTCAGCAATCCCACTGCTGAGTCTCTACATAAAATTAGAGGAGTCATTTTACTAAAAAGTCACCTGCACTCAGATGTTTATTGCATCATAATTCACAATTGCAAAGATGTGGAATCAATCCAAGTGCCCATCAATTCTTAAGTGGATTAACAACATGTGTTGTATATATGCGATGGAGTACCCCTCACCCATGAAAGGAAATGAATTAATACCTTTTGCAGCCACTTGGATGGAGTTGGAAATTATTGTCCTAAGTGAAGTATCTCAGGAATGGAAAAAAAAGCAAACACCACAGGTACTCTAATAATTTTGGCACAGAGACAAGTAAAAGTAACTGGAAATCCAGAAGGAGGAGAGGAGAGAAGAGAGGAGAGGAGGAGGTAAAAACCTACCTGACAGGTACATTGAACACTATTTGAGTGACAGGGACACTCACAGCCTTGACTTAAGCAGTATAAAATCTATCCATGTAACAAAAGATCTCTGCTCTTTTAATATTTTGAAATTAAAAAAATACAAAGGTGTAAACAATGGTCCTACATATTTTGTTCTGCGAGTAGGCCTAATTTTTCTTTGTGTCTTTATTTCTCTCAGATTTACTGTAGCCAGCTTGGGGATAGGGAGGTGTCATGAGGGCTTTTTTCCTGGAGGCATCAGTTCTTGATTATAGAAAATGGTGCCACAGCTCTGAATGGGAGAACTGAAGTTGTCCTGCTGGGCACCTGTGAGTGCCTTCCTGCAGTTAAAAACAAAAGAAACAGGCGATTCTGAGATTCTCACCTTTTATAAAGCTTTTGTATTATACTCCTGGTAAATGCAGTCTGTACTGATTTTGTGATCAGTGTTAATTTGAAGATTGATAGTGAAAAATTGAAGTATACAGTGTATTAGGCTATCCCCCCTGCCCCCCAGATTCATATGTTGAAGTCCTAACACCTAGTACCTCAGAATGTGGACTTAAATGGAAATAGGGTCTTAAAGAAGTAACTAAGTTAAAATGAGTTCATAAGGGAGATCCTAGCCTAATACAAGAGATGTCCTCTTCGAAAGAGGACATTAGGACACAGAGAAACACAGAGAAAAGACCACATAAAGGCAGTCATCTGCTAGCCAAGGAGAGAGGCCTCAGAAGAAGCCAGCCCTACAACAGGCTGATCTCAGACTGCCAGCCTGCATAAAGAGGAGAAAAAGAGCTTTTGATGTTTAAACCACCCAGACTGTGGTCCTTTGCTGTGGCAGCCAGAGTAAAGTAAGGAATTCAAACTCTTTAATATGTAGACAACTTGCTTTAATTTGAATTTAAAAGTGCTATGCAAACTAAGAGATTTTTAGAGAATTCTGAATTTCCTCAAGTTTCTTTCCAACAAAATGCTTCAATTTTAAGAGTCAGATTGCATCTTGTCTAAGTATTCATAAACCTTTGGGCTAATGTCACATGACTAACATTGCGATTTTTGGCGGGAACACATTCCCTTGGATGTCAGAGATGGGCCAATTAATATTTCCTGAAACACAGAAAGGGAAAAATAACAGCTTAATAACAGCTAGCATGAAAGACAGGGATATATTTGAGGTCTCTTAGGTGATGGCCACAGAAGTCAGCACCTATTTTCCTGTGGGAATTATTGTTAATCCCAAATGAGCTGGTTGAAATAAAGTATTAATTTTAATTCACCAAAAAGCATACTCTGGAGGAAAAAGAGATGCTGATATGGTATACCTTTGTTTATTTTCATGACCCCCATTTATGTTTTGTATTTTATCATCAATTTTTAAAGCAGGGAGGTAAAAATTGAATTCATTTATTTTTAATTTTTTTCAGAATATTCCGGGGTACATATGTTTTGTTTCTTTCCTTTGTTTTTATATTGATTAGATCAAAGTTATGAATGTGCCTTTCACCCAGTAAGTGTGAATTTACCCATCCCTCTCTCCCCCCTCCTCTGGCTTAATTTTCACTGAGATTTATTTCCATATGTGCACCTAAGTGTTAATTGATTAGTTCTGATATTTTATCATTATCAACTACTGCTATGGGATGGTTGCTATTTTCTCATAGATCTAGAAGTGATTTTAAAAACAATCTCCCTCTTTTCGTAGAAAGCTAAATAAACATAGTATCACCAGGCAATTCAGTAATCATGCTCCCAGTTGTTTACCAAACATGTCCACACAAAAGCCTGCACATGAATGTTCACAACAGACTTATTCAGCTACACCGGATATATTCATACTCGATAAAAGCTAGAACAACCTAGATTTCCTTCAATAGGTGAGTGGATAAACTGTGTTTTATCAGTATAATGTAATGCTATTCAATGATTTTTAAAAAGGAACTATCAAACCACAAAAAGACATGGATGATGCTTAAATACATATTTCCAAATTAAAGAAGCCACTCTTAAAAGACTACATATTGCATTATTCTGATTTTATGACATTCAGGAAAAGCCAAAATCTATAGTGACAATTGAAAGATCAGTAGTAGCCAGAGGTTCAGGGGAAGCAAGAGAAGGTTTAATAGGTCAAGTACAAGGGATTTGTAGGGTAGTGAAATAATGTTTTTGATATTGTAATGGTGAATAGATGACATTATTACCCATGTATATTGGAATTAAGCGATTAAGTAAATTGAAGCAGATGGTCTATGACTTCATGTATCTTAATATAGATGCAGATGATTACCGTGTTTCCCTGAAAATAAGACACTGTCTTATATTTATTTTTTCTCAAGAAGACACACTAGGGCTTATTTTCAGGGGATGTCTGATTTTTATTAAGTATAATACAACAATCTACATTTATTCAAATACAGTTAAGTCATCTTCTTCTGGAACCTGACAGAGGGAGCCCGACCTTGTTGGTGGGGCTGGTGCTAGTAATGCGTGAACTCCTTTCCTCTAGCCATTCATATTGCACAATAGGATGCCTGCGACTATGGTTATCACACACACACCCGTGTAAGTGGGTATGGCTGGAAGAAAGGAGCTGTGGCAGATAAAAGGTATTCCAGTCTTCCTTACCACTCAGCCCCAAAATGCGTGGGGCTGCATCACTAGGTCTTATTATCCAAGTAGGGCTTATATTTAACAAATGCATAGAAATCCTGCTAGGGCTTATTTTGGGAGTAGGTCTTATTTTTGAGGAAACACGGTACATAGAGAAACATTTATAATAAATGTGTGTAACACGAATTATTATATTTACATGCATTTCTTTGCTTTGTCAACTGAGAGAGTCAAAAGAAATGACACTTGAGTAACAGTGAGCTCACTTAGTGCCCAGATCATGTTTTCTAAGGCCATTCTCCAATACAAGGAACAATAGGTGCATCTAGGACTGAGGCAGTAATGTATGAAATTATTCTAAAACACCTTGCTGTGCCAGAAATTGAGGATGTGCTTAACATAAATAAATAAACCCATAATTTTGGGGAGATGTTAAAGGAACTAGACTGCAGTGTTTCTCAACCTGTGGTTTGCAACCCCTTTGGGGTCGAATGACCTTTTCACAGTGGTCGCCTAAGACCATCAGAAAACACATCCTGCATATCAGATATTTACGTTACAATTCAAAATTACTTATGAAGTAGCAACAAAAATAATTTTATGCTTGGGAGTCACCACAACATGAGGAACTGTATTAAGGGGCTGCGGCATTAGGAAGGTTGAGAACCACTGAACTAGAGCCACCTGAAGGATATCCTAATGGCCAAAGCTGAAATGATCTGAGCAACAAAATAAAGTAGAACTGGATTACAGCCCAAAATGTAGTATAAATATCCACGAATCTAACTGGTATAAAAGATAACTGCATAATAAATAAATGGGGAAAAGAGATAAATTACAAATATTTTATGTAGATATCCCTTTCTCAAGGAGATATCATGTAATTTCCTACTTGTATGGGCTGTGCCAAGTGACCACCTTCCAAAGAGCAGAGCATGGAAAGGGAGGCAGGACAATAACTTTGCTGTGGACAAAGCTGACAAACACCACCTCCGCAAGGTGGTCAAAGTCAACACCAAGAATGTTAAGACACACTGATAGCATGTGCCTTTGATATTATGTGATCAAGTGGTAGTTTGCATTCATCCTACTCAGCCCCAAATCCATAATTCAAGTTTTCATAATGATGAAAACATTAGAAACATTCCAATAGAAGGATATTCTACAAAATATCCAAATAGTACTCTTCGAAACAGTTGGGATCATCAAAAATAAATAGTCTGAGAAACTGTTACAGTCAAGAGGTGCCTAAGGAGAGGAGATGACTAAATGTAACGTAGTAGGAATGTAACCTGGATAGAACACTGGAACAGAAAAAGAATATTAGGTGAAACAAGAAAATTTGAATGAAGTGTGGACTTCAGTGAATTCTTAAGTATCAGTATGAGTCAGTGATTGTAACATGTGCGCCTACTCATGTAAGATGCTAATAATAGGGGAAGCCAAATGGAAAGCATATGCGGAACCGTTTCAACTGCACCATAAGTCTACATTTGTTCTAAAAATAAACTCTGTAAAAAAAAAATCCCTCCAGGCTCGGTGCCCATAGCACAGTGGTTATAGCACCAGCCACATGAACCAAGGCTGGGGGGTTTGAACCCAGCCTGGGTCAGCTAAACAACAATGACAACTGCAACAAAAATAGCCAGGCATTGTGGTGGGTGCCTGTAGTCCCAGCTACTTGGGAGACCGAGGCAAGAGAATCACTTAAGTCCAAGAGTTTGAGGTTGCTGTGAGCTGTGATGTCACAGCACTCTATTGAAAGTGACACAGTGAGACTCTGTCTCAAAAAAAAAAAAAAATTCCTCCAGGTGCTCTTATAACATTTTTGGGTCTGTTTTTACCATTATTTTTTCTCTCTGTTTTTTAGTTTGGCAAGTTTCTACTGACAGACATATCGTCAAGCTCACTACTTCTCTCCTCAGCCATGGCAGGGCATTCTTCATTTCTGTTATAATGGTTTTGATTTCTAACATTTAAGTTGAATTCTTTCTTAAAACTTCCATCTTTCTGTTTACATTTCCTACTTGCTTTTGAAAGTTGTCCACTTTTGCCATGAAAGCCCTTAACACATTAATCATAACATATTAAAAATTTCTGGGTGTATAATTCTGAAATTCCTGCCATATCTGAGTCTGGTCCTAATGCCTGATTGGCCTCTTTCATCTGGGTTTTTTTCTTTTGTTATAGTATGCCTTGTGTTTTTTGTTGAGAGCCAAACACCAAGGAAAAGGAACTGAGGTAAATACACTTTTATCAGGTGATTTTATATTTACCTTGGTAGAGTTTAGGTTTACTTCTGGTGTTTACTGTTTGCTATGGCTGTAGGTGTCAGAGGCTAAAATCCCCTGTAGTGCCCTGTTTGAGTCTCCCTTACTGTCTTTGGGTTTTCCTAGAGATTCCTTCTGAAATAGTCAGAGCCTTGCAGGTTTTTTTTTTTTTTAATTTTAATTTTTAGCTATACTCCTCCTTTATTATACATGAGTGACATTCTGTTGACATGATGGTAAGGTGTAGGGGAGGAGGAGTGTGTTATGGTTCTGATTAGGGCTCAGTCTTTCAGTGGGTGTATGTCCTTGAGCTGTGACCTTCACACACACTTCTCAGGCTTTTTTTCACCTCCTTTGGTGGAGTAGGAGGCCTATAGGGGGCTGAGAGTGGGTGTTTCCCTTCTCTCTTATGAGTTAGGAACTGGTAACATGGGTTCCCTTCAGGATTTACCCTTATTAATGAAAACAGAATGCTCTGGGTGTATTTCAACTTTCCTCTCCTGCTGCTCAAAGGAATCTTTCTATGATCTTCACTCTGAGAATCTGGCGGGTTCCTTGAGGTAAAACTCATGAACATATCTCCACCATAACCAAGGGTGGCTTCTCAGGGTTTTGTTCTATTGAGCTGGTCCACATTCAGTCTCCCGAAAATGATCCATCACCCTTTAAGTGTTCCTACCAGCTGGAGCTTCAACTCCCAGTAAGGCTATAGTTCTCTGTACCCTCCTATCTCTGGGTTTGGGGCCAATAATTTGCTTTGTTGCCTCAACTTTATTATGGATTAAGGATAGCCATTGATTTTCATTTTTTTCAGCTTTCTTCTTATTGTGAGAATGAGGGTGGTAACTTCTAAGTTCTTTTTTTTTGTTTTGTTTAAAAGTCTGTTTTCTTTTCTTCTTTTTTTTTTTTATTGAATGGTAACTATGTACATTAATGCACTTCTGGGGTACAGTGTAGGGTATTCACATGCAATCTGAAATACTTCCATCAAACTGCTCAACACAGCCTTCATGTCATTTTCTCAGTTATTGCTTTAAAACGTTCACATTCTACTCTTAGAAAGATTCACCTGTACCCCTATAAGATAAACC
>NW_003852466.1:6980588-6994088 GCF_000181295.1 Otolemur garnettii
GGGGAAAGGCCAGATAACACACGGGGAGGAGAGATGGGGAAAGGCCAGATAACACACACGGGGAGGAGAGATGGGGAAGGAGAGATGGGGAAAGGCCAGATAACACACACCGGGAAGAGAGACGGGGAAAGGCCAGATAACACATGGAGAGGAGAGACGGGAAAATAAGTCTCATTCCTTTTCGCTATCTTAACTTCCCTAATTTAAACTACTGATCTAGAATCTAAAGGTTTTGGGCTGCACCTGTGGCTCAGTGTGTAGGGAGCTGGCTCCATCTACTAAGGGTGGCACGTTGGAACCCGGCCCCAGTCAAACTGCAACAACAACAACAAATAGCCAGGCGCCATTGTAGGCACCTGTAGTCCCTGCTACTTGGGAGGCTGAGAGAAGAGAATTGCCTAAGCCCAGGAGTTGGAGGTTGCTGTGAGCTGTGACACTACAGCACTCAACGAGGGCAATAAAGTGAGACTCTGTCTGTAAAAAGAAAAAAAGGAATCTAAAAGTCTTAGCCCGTTTGCACCACCTGCACTGAATCCTCACACAGGGATAGTTTCTTAGACATTCCTGATGGGGAACTTTACCCAGAGCTGGAAGGTCCCTGAGGAATTCAGCCTGCCGTCTCCCACAGGTGCTATGAGAGCCACGGAACTCTAACCCCTTCACTGCCATGATACCCGTAAACCTGTCTCATTCTTATTACTCCCCTCTTGTCCCCCCATTTCTTAACTGCTGTCCACATACTGCCCAACTGCTGCTGGGACCAGACACTGCTCCTCCCTGGGCTGCCTGGTCTCCTACCTCATGGACTTGGCTATGCATGGAGACCTGGGCAGAGCTCTGTGTCTATTTCAATCAGCACTTACAGTTCTGCTGAGCCTCTGCAGACACTACCGTGAAAGTCGTTAAAACAGGGCAGCCATGATATTACCTTTCTCTCTAGTCTTAAACTAATTAAAATCACACCATGTATACATTCCTTTCCAGCCAAACCAATTGGCCCCCCCCTCCCCAGGGAGCCAGGCCTAGCATGGCCCCACAACTGTCTAAGTCCTCCACCCTGCTTTGGGGCTGTGTTGGGGCTGGTGTGTTGCATGTCAATTCCACATCAGAAGATATGCATTAGATGAGTGATTTTCAAGCCTTGCCATGCATAAAAGCATTCAAAATACAAACGGCAGGTCAATGCTCAGTCCTACTGAATTTATAACCACCAGCCAAGACTTTCTTGAATCTCCAATACTTATGTATAATGAATAATAATTTTTCATGGTGGCTTTAGTTTCTTTATTAAATTCTTCAGTGAACTCATTACTTACATAGGGTATGAAAACCATCTGGCCCAATGCCTGACACAGAATAGGGATTCAGTAAATGTTAATTATTTCCCCTATTTGTTACTTTAGTTTTCACAAGTTTTATAGCCTTCATTTGTTTAAATAAATATTTTTAACAGATTTATATCTTCTGTATTTCTTTCTGGGCTACATATTTATGGCTCCTTCAGTCAAAGGTTTTCTGGCTCACTCCTCACTCTTTGCCTTCAAATCATCCCTTTCAGACATTTTGACATTTTGATGTTAAATTCATTACTCAGTCTGTGTGTTTCTCAAACTTCTATACAGTTATGTTTCTGCCACCTACTCTTTTTTTTTATTTTTAGCCTTGATCCTTGCTTCTTTATTTTTTGCCTTAATTTTCTTCTAGCAAATAGTGAAGTAGACTGTTAATTCTCACAATCAGTCACTTGATGTGTTTTTATAATATAACTCATCTACATTACCTTTACTGAACCTTATTGGGAGACTTGGAACTTCTTCAAATTCAAGTTTTGTGTCTAGTTAGAACAGCCTATGGAGGTGGGATGGGGAGAAGGGAACTTCAAAGGTAAGTGATCTGAGATCTTAGATGTTCTCTTTCTGCATGAAGCAGCTGAGACATGCTGGTTATGTGCATTACCAAAGTTACTCTGATAATTAGTGGCGGGAGGAAACCCACTGATGTTTAATTGTGACACCTTAAAATTATACAATTGTTTCGACATCTGCCCTTCTCTTATATTTAGTCTGGTAAAATGACTGGAAAACATCAAACAATCACACATCTGATGGATATAGGGAGTTCACCTCTTCAATTTCTCTTCACATGCTCAATATGCCTTTGAAATACAAGAAATATCTGGCAGCAGTTTACAGTAAATTTCTTCCCCTATAGTTAAGAAGTTCAGTTTCCCTGAGCACTCTGTGGTATAGTGTCATTTGTTCCAAGCTGGTACCTTTCTGTAGTTGGGGAACTTTAAATGTACCAGTGAAAATGACTTTTGTTTCCCTTTAAGAAGAAGAAAGAAAATCCATCCTCAACCCCCTGCAGACCAGACTGTGAGGTCTTCCCTCTTGCCTCCCCCCTGCCCCCCACCGGTTTGATTTGTCTTGTTTTGTCCTCTTCTGCAGTGCAGTGAGAGAGACCAACATCTAAGAAGCAGGACAGCAATGGCTCTCTGGCGAGTGACCTGGAGCAGGTGAAGTCCCCCTCACACCCACACCCAATGCATGTGCCTCAGAGAAGAACTGTGCAAACACCAGAATGACACAAGCTGTTCCTCCCAGGTGGTGGGGACAAAAGGCAGGTGGCAGTCAGTGGAACGGGGAAGAAAAACCAAACGTTAGGATCACTCTAGTCACGGCCTGGTAAAAGCTAGAAAAGAGCTGTGGTCCTTTCACACTCATGATTTTGTTAAAAATCCAAACACTGGTGCTGGGAAGACTCTGCCTTCAGTGCCCTAGAGACAAATGTCCCTTGGCAGTGGGTCCTGCCTTCCCTGTGGGAAAGGCTGGCGGGGAACAGCTGCCGCAGCCCTGCTCCACTCCCACCTAGCCCTTGTGGGTGGCAGGTGCCCAGTGGCCTGGAGCAGCCTTTGGGGTGACTGGAGATGGACACAGGAAGTGAGCTTCTCTGCAGAGGCTGACTGCACAGAGCCTGTTGCTCAAGAACACACCCAGGGGAAGAGGTACAGCTGGAACGGCGTGGCCTCGCCGAGGGTCTTTGCTTCTTTGGTGCTGATAATGAATGAAGGAAAGAGGAGAGGGAAGGGGCAGCCACAGAGTCTCAGCACTGCAGGGCTATGAGGAAAACCAAGGCGGCACCAACCCCCAGCAGTAAGGCCAGTTCCTTTCTGTATTTGATGATGGCTGGTTTGTTCTAATTTCTTCATCGAACCTTCTACTTGAAGCAGTGAGTTGAATAAGAAGGGGTGGGTGTGGGAGACTGACAGCTGACTAGCAAGGCAGACGGTGGGCACGTGCTCACATGTCCCGGGCATGGCGGGGCCTCGGCAAGGGACTGAGAGTATCTGAGTAATTATTTTACCGAAACTCAGGAGTGGGGCCCTGAAACCTCAAATCCCAGATCAGCAGGATCTTGAGACCCAACGCCATTGGCAATTCTTGTAAGCCCTGCCAGAGGAACACACGAGAAATGCCAAGTAAGGGCACAGGAGAATCCCAGCCAGGCTTGCTTGTCTCCCATAGTGATAGATCATGAGTAATCTGTGCTGTTATTGACAGAAGCACAGGAATAAACACTCAGAGAAACAAGAGTGCCTCATTCCCAGTGCAGCCCTGGGAGATTCCCCAACAACGTGTGGCTCTCACTCCCCTTTCTACCTTGGGCTCTCCACATTGCCAGGACACTACTCACCCTTCTTCAACCCTGTTCCTGTCTTTTTTGTTGGATTTGAGCATATTGGTTTGAGATGGTACAAATGCCCCGGGTGGAGTCTGTGTTTCCCATCAGCCATCTCTACTCTACACGGACTACTGCATACACAGGGGACAGAGAAGTGTTCCCAGATCCCTCATGACAAGCGACCTGTCACTCCAGCCCCAGCTGCTTCCTCACCCACCACAGGCCCACAGATCTTCTCTGTCAGGGCCAGGCTTCCTGTTCACCGGGGTGTCCAGGCTTGTTTATTAAACCTCCTCCTTTCTCTGTCTACAGTCGCTCCCTGGTAACCACCAAAGAAAGGCAGGTACATTATCCATCTCATGTATGCTCACAGCTCCCAATCCTATTCTTAGCCCGGGCTTCTCCTCTGAGCTCCAGAGAATGCATCTCCATTTGACTAACTTATAGGCACCCATGATGAACAGGTGCCAAACGCACTTTCCCTAAAGCCTCCCTCTGTCTCAAACTCCTACTGCAGTTGAGGCCATCTCCATCCTTGTGGCATAAAAATGCAGGAGACATACTTTTCTCTTCTTTTTCTCTCACATTCCACTCCCAATCTCTGAAAGTAATGCTGACTTTAATGTTTAAATAGTCCTAATGTTCAATTTCCACTTTGGATGAGATGACTAAGGCCAATCATTTCGTTGATTTGGGGAGACAGAAGTAAGAGTTCAAGGAGATGAATGTGCCTGAAATAATCAGGGAAGATCACCAGACGAAAGGGAACAAAACAGAAAAAAACATCCAGAATTTGAAAGGTGTCCCCCTGAGCTTTTGGTGGAGTGTTAATCTCTGAACGTGAGGGAGGGTGGAACTCTATAAGTCCATGCAAACACCAATTCCCGGGAACGGTAAGGTGAACAATTCCCCAAGTTCACACAGAAGTGGAAGACATGTTAATTCTGTCCAGCCAGAGTACAAAGAACTTAACTGAAAACCTGGAGGAATCAGTAGAAACAACAGTAGGGCTAAATTAGTGACAGAGATGAGGACACTCTAAGACTGCCCTGACAAAGCTTACAAATAATCCCCTCAAAGTAGCAACATAATACAGAGAAAAATTAATTTTTTGCCCCCAAAGAAAACCAACATTTTAAAAGTAAAGCAATAAATGTAAACATTCAATAATGCAACACATGCATTGTCTCCCAACCAATCAAAAAATATGAGACCTGCAAAAGAATTAGCAAATTATGACCCATAAGCAGTACAAAAACTAAGAAAAAATGCTAACAATTACGAAATTATTGAGCAAGAACTTGAAAAATGCAATTTTAAATATTATAAATCTGCTCAAGAATTGATAGTGAAGCATCAACCTATTGAGAATATATGAAAATGACACTGCTAGAGGTGAAAAAATGAATATTATAAAAGAAAGTAGTCACTAGAGATGAGCAGATTTGGCACTGCAGTAGGAGCAAATCAGTGGATTTGTGCTCAGAGCAATCAAAACCTTCCAACACTATGCTCAGAGGAAAAAAGATGACAAACTAATAAAAAAGCCTCAGTATCTGTGATTCAGGATCAGGCAGCCTAACACGTAGATAAAGTCTCAGAAAGAGGAGAAAGAGAGGGAGGGAAGGTCGGAAAATGTTCTAGAAGAAATAGTGGCTGAAAACTTACCAAACGAGGAAAACTATAAATTCACAGAACCAAAAACCTCAATAAAAACCTAAACTGAATAAGCACAAGGGAAAAAAAAAAAGAAAAAGAAAATAACTGTTCATCTTGAATTCAATTTGCAGCAAATCTTTCCTCAAAAAATGTGAAGGTGGAATAAAGACTTTGTCATGCAAACAAAACCCAAAGAATGTGTTTACGATGCACACCACAAAAAACTTTGAAGTTCTTAGGAAAGAGAAAACATTACATATGGGGAGTAGACTCTATATAAAGGAATGAAAAACAGTGAAAATGGCATGCATGTGGGTAAATACTAAGCATAAAATATTTTCTTATATATATTTCATTTCTTTGAAAGAAAATTAAATGCTCTGCATATTATATTATGGGATTTAAAGAATATGTAGAACTGAAATACATGAAATAATAGGTCAAAGAATGGGAGGAGGGGAAATGGAAGTAGAATGTTAGTCGAATGCTCTTAGAATGTTCTTAATTCATATACAAATGATTATGACATTAGCTAAAAATAGACTGTGATAAATTAAAGTTGCATATTGTAAACCCCAGGTAGCCATGAAAAATATAAAACAGAAAGATAACAGTGGAAATTAAATTGAATATAAAAAATGCTTAATTAATGCATAAAACATTTTTAAAAATGACAAAGAACAGAAAGGAAAATTAAAAAACAAATAGCAAGATGGTATACATAACCCAACCATATAGATAATGACATAAAGTATATGGGGAAACATTTGATAATAAGGTGACAGTGTAAGAGAAAACGTGTGTGAGGCAGAGATAGAACCATTCTGTCCTTAAATTTTGGCAGTTACCTGACTCTGCACATCTGTCAAAACTCATAGATGTGTGCACCCAAAAAATGAATTTTACTTTATGTATTTTATACAATAAATTTAAAAACTTTGAAGCAGTGCTCAACACTATTAGTTGTTAGGGGAATGGAAATTAAAATTGTAATATCATAGCATTTCATACCCCACAAAGACAAATCAGAGACTCATGGTACTGAGTCTGAAGCAACAGGAACTCTCAACCATTGCAGGTGGGAATGCCAACAGACACTTTGAAAACAATGGTACAGACATTTTGGAAACATTGTTAAGTTTCTCATAACATACGTATATTTGCCGTATTAACCAGCAAATCAAACTATTCACTATTCAAACTATCCACTTCCAGATAGTTACTTAAGAGAAATAAAAACATATGCCTACACAAAAAATCACATGCCATATCCACCATAGCTCTGATCCTTAATAGCCCCAAACTGGGAACAACTTAAAGGTCCATGATCAACCCCTACAGAAGAAGGTATTGCACACCCACACAATGGAGTCTATCAGTGGATACATGCAGTATCAGGAAAAACTGCTGATACCTATGACATCCTGGATGAATCTCAAAAGCAGACTGCAGTAGAACAAAGCCGTAGGCCGCACTGTCCTTAAATGCCACATGGGGAGTAGACTAATATGAAGGAATGAAAAACAGTGAAAATGTTGACAGATGAGAGATGGCAGCCCCCACCCTGGGTGTGGGGGAGAGAGAGCAGCAGCAGGTGGGGAAATGGGTGCAGGAGGGAAGGCTGGAAGGCACAACCACCATTTTGACCATGAAGAGCAACAAACTGGATGGTTTTCATTGCATCTGAGCCTCAGAGCATGAAGTCTTAAAAGAAGGAAACCTGAATGGCCACTATCTGAGTGGTGCACCTGCTATTTAAAGCTACACTTTTGTTGTTACAAAGTGGAATTAGACAACCCCAAACTTTTAATTTCTTGAATACGAGCACAAATATATGCAGTGCTTTTCCTGTCAATTAGTTTAACAGATAAAAAATAAAATAGCTTTTGAATTCATATAGCTTCCATTCTAGTGAGGGAAATAGACTCTAAACACACAAAAATAGATACATAATATTATATCAGAGAAGGGCAAATGCTATAGAGAAAAGGAAATAGTGTGTAAGGAAAAGATGGGTGGAGATGCTTTGCAAAAGGTCATCAGGGAAAGCCTCAGTGATGCCAAGAGATTAGAGCAGAGATAGGAAGGCAAGGAGGGAGCAGACATCCAGGCACCTGGATGAAATCATCTAAGAAGGGGGAGGGGAGAGCAAGTGCAAAGGCCCTGAGATGTAAGCCAGAGTACAGCAGATGCTTTAAAGGAGGATTTTAATGAGTTTTTACTTTCTTTCCCCAAACTGAGATTCCTGAGGGTACTTTTTAATAAAATGGTGAATAGCAAACATTATGGTGATGTGTCCAGCATTATCTATGGAAACATACCTAATGACAGTAATATAAATTCCTGTAAAATCTACTCAAAATCAGAAAAGGACTTGGGAAATCCCTTTCTCCAGAAAATCGTGTTAATTACAACAACAACAAGTTTATAAAGTAGTCATGTGTGCTAAGAGTCTTTTCTTTATCTTGAAGATCTAACCAAACAAAGAGCTAACGAGGTGTAATATAAGGAAAACATTTCAAGATCTGCAAGTTCTTTGTGGGTTAAGTAATAGAACTTATTGCTTTCAGTTTCATAAATGAAATTAATCCTATAATCCTGTGTGATTCTGCCTCTCTAACTTCATACAACCCATTAGGCCCTCCAAGGTGTGCTTAGATAACAAGCCCGTGAGGCAGAAGGAGAACCTGGCAGCGACCCGGTAGACAGTGCGCAGAACCGCTTGTTAAGTTGTTTGCCCCAAGCCTGGATCTTCTGATTCCAAATCCAGCTCCCCTTGCAGTCTGGTGAGAACTCTTTTCCTTTTTATTATTTATTTCTTGAGAATCTTTTTAAAATCTAGGTTTTTGCAGCTATTTAGAAGCCCTTTCATTGGCAAAGGCTTATAACAACTCCCATTAACTTAAAGTAATTTACAGAAGGTTTTATATTAGATTTATTAGATTAATGCTTCATAGAAATGTGTATGAGCTAAGGTGAACACTGAAAACTGAGTATTTATATATCGTGATCAAATAATTGTCCTAAAGTCTATTCCTTGAATAATTATAGGAATTTGGGAAATATATTTAATAAGATCAATTCTTTAAAATAAAATTGAAATGGCTGCTCAAGGTGAAAGTTTGTAAGCAAATTAGTTCTAAATAAGTTAACTTTTTTGTTTGTTTGTTTGTTTCTGAGAGACAAAGTCTTACTATGTCATCCTCAGTAGAGTGCCGTGGTATCACAGCTCACAGCAACTCCCAACTCTTGGGTTTAAGTGATTCTCTTGCCTCAGCCTCCCAGGTAGCTGGGACTACAGGCACCCACCACAGTGTCTGGCTTTTTGTTGTTGTTGCAGTTGCCATCGTTGTTTAGCTGGCCTGGGTCAGGTTCGAACCCTCCAGCCTTGGTGTATGTGGCCAGCTCCGTAACCACTGTACTACGGGTGCTGAGCCTAAGTTAACTTTTTGAATACATTATTTTAACATTTTTCTACTGAGTCATAGTTATTAAATATAGGCATTATTATATTATTATTAACGGTTTCAAAATCCTTGGATAAACAAGAAAAGAAATCTTTGTTAGTTTATATTTGTATCAATGAAGAAAGGAATCACCTATTATTTCAATAATCATGTCACCAACTTTCAGTGGAGTGGATTATTTCTTCAAAATATTTTGAGTATTAAAAGTTTCCTTTCTCAGTTAAGGGGGAAAACTCAATTTACAGATATCAATGTTTAGTCATAAAACTTTCCTAATACTTTTACTTGGAATCCTCTAATAATATCATTTTCCAACAGATTTCTCATTTCCAGCAGTTGAAATAGGTGGAAGGATTACTCCCAACAACCTTCCAAGAGCCAAAGCAATCTCTTTGGCGAAGACTGCTAATTATCATAGGAAATGTTTCAACAGCACCAGAGCTCATGTTTGTGAAAAACTTATGAATAGCAGTGATCCTGTAAATAAAGTAAAGATAACATGGTTACTAATTACATTTGGATTTTCTAGTTAATATAAAGACACATTTTTTTTTCTATTCAACATTGGAGAACAAAAGGAAAGTATTTATTACCTGAGTAGGTTCTTCCTAAGCAGGTGGCAGTGCGTTGCAGCTGCAAGTTCTGAGACCAGGACTCTGTGAGTACAACCGGACACAGCAGCCAGCACACCTGCATGATTGACTTAGGCACAGGGTGGCCTCAGACAACCCCATGAGACAATAACAGTTTGCTCACTTCATTGTAAGTCAGTGACACTAAAGCCACAGATGACCTGAAAGCTTTGAGCCCATGGCTTAAATCAGAAAGCCACCGTCATGCCTAGCTTGAGCTCTATAGCTGGGGATAGCACATAGGTACCAGCAGGGATTCAAGCCTAAAACCATAGGATCGTTGTACCATTGATCTTTTATATCATAACAACCAAATGGATTCTATTATTCTATTAAAAGTATCTTTCTCCACCCTTCTTGGGTGTTAACAGCCGAGGAATAATGGAAATGAATGAAGCGGAGGCACCTAGTTTTCCAAAGCTCTGAGCATTTACTTAAAAAACCTTTATTTAACTAACTGTTAAACTTCCATCCCCATCTATATAGTCATTTTGTAAAACTTCTTCCTGGAATGTCAATTTAAGTGTTAATCATATCAAGTGTAATAAATATGCTATTTCTACCTCAAAAACCCACTTGAATAAAGAATTCAGCCACTCTAGAAGTGGAGAAAGAGGAAACTCAGCAGGCACACTGAAGAGTCCCAAGTCAGTCTGTGAGCATCAGACACACTCTCAGGAAAGCCTAAGTATCTGGTGATTCTGGATTATTGATACTTGCCTGTCTTTATGTTCTTATTAATAATCTTATTCATAATTTCATTCAAATAAAAAGTATACAAGATGAAGTTCTACCCATAATGAAATTGCCTGGGAATAGGAAAATACTAATGAAAGGGTAACCTGGTGGAGGGTTGGTAATGAAAGTCACGACTGAATGAACTCGACTCTCAGGTTGGGGGCTTGCTTTAAAAATTTTTCATCTTTGAAATCATATCCATTTCCACTTAACTTAACCATCTCCTTATAACCACGACATTATGATACCTTTCCAATTGTTTTAAAGAATTCCCCTGGAAGTCATTGGAGTATAAATTACTGTCAAATTTGATAGCAATGTTCAAAGGAAGATTGTAGGGAATTATCTTTGATTATGAACTGTCACATTGCAAGGGGCTAATAATGCTCAAGGGATTCTTACAATTTCTATAGTTTGAAATAAAAGTTTGTGTCTGGAAATCTGGAAAATAGATGTTTTATTCAGAAGGGCAAATTTCCATGTCTGTATAAGCAATGCATGATTCTTGCTAGTTGTTTTTTTATAGATATTGCTCAATGAGAAAGTTGTTCCTAATTGGTAGGCACCTATTACCAGAAACATATGTCTCCACATTTTTTTCAACTAAGCTAACTGCACAGTCTTCATGTAAGACAACTTGTGGGAAAAAAAGCTCCCAGTGTGTTTACATAGTCTCCTCCTTGTTCTTTGCCCAATGTGGCCTGGATACATTCTAGAACCCCACACTCAAAGTGTTCAGCTGACTAACTAATAAGTTGATTACTAATCAACCCTAGTTATCAGGTTTTATACTTTGTGTTGCAAGGTAGAGCATACAATAGGTTTATGCAAAATTTTTTTACTTGTGCCTATGACTATTTTATTTCTTCCTTTGGTCTTCATGATCACAAAGTTGATAATGTAAACAAGCATTCTTCACAGTATCCAAGAGCTAACAAGTTAATGGGAAATCATCAGGCCAAAATTTAGAAAAAGGGAGAGAACCCAGAGTGGTAAGTAAACAGTCGCAAAATGGAATAAAAATTGTGTTGACTTTGCAGAAAAAGGAGTAGAAAAATCAAATCTGAGGCCAATTAAAACCATCTTGAGATATTACCTAACCCCACATGAATGGCCCACATCACAAATTTCCAAAGCTTCAGATGCTGGCATGGATATGGAGAGAAGGGAACACTTTTACACTATTGGTGAGACTTTAAACTAGTACATATACTATTGGAAGGAGTATGATTTTTTGATTTTTTTTAAAAAAATACTTGCTTGTTACCTGTAGTTTGATAGTCTTGTTTGACTTTTAGCTCCCCAAAGAGCTAAAAGTGGACCTTCCATTTGATCCTGCAATCCCATTACTAGGCATCTACTCAGAAGTAAAAAATCATTTATTTTACCATAAAGACATTTGTGCTAGAATGTTTAGTGTGAGTGATTCTCAATTGCCAAGATGTGGAAACAACCCAAGTGCCCATCAACCCATGAATAGATTAAAAAATTATGGTATATGTATACCATAGAATACTATTCAGTCATAAAAAGAATGGAAACTTTATATCTTTTGTATTTACTTGGATGGAGCTGAAACACATTGTTCTTAGTAAAGTATCACAAGAATGAAAAAACAAGTATTCACAAGTGGCTGAGTGGAGGGAATCACTTGAGTCCAAGAGTTTGAGGTTGCTGTGAGCTATGATTCCACGGCACTCTGTCAAGTGTGACAAAATGAGACTCTGTCTCCAAAAACAATAATCAAAAAAACAAAAGTTAAAAAAAAAAAGAAAATGCAAGTATCCAATGTACTCAATACTAATATGAAACTAGTAGATGAACAACTACACACCTACATGAGAGAAAAACACAATTAAACTCTAGGGATGGGTGAAGAGAGGGGGATTGGAGTGCTCTCACCTAACAGGTACAATGTAAGATTATATGGCACTCCTCCTGGATGAAGGGCTCAACTACAACTTGGACTTCACCTAAACAAATGCAAACAATATAACCTAATCATTTGTATTGTCATGTTAATACAAAAAAAAATCTGAGGCCAATTCAATGTAAAACAATAGATAATTCCACAATTAAAGCTAGGACACAAAAGGGTCACCAAAATAGCAATGAATGTGAAGTAACCTGACCTTCTTTTGCAATTTCAACCTAGTATTATATGCCTCCATGGTTTAAAGAAGCTCAAGTTTTGAACTTGAATAAAGATAAATTGTTCCCAGTGGAAGTAAGCAAAATTAGTTTTCTGGAGAAAAGTGATATCATTCTAGGTTTCCAATTATTCTTACATCCCCACCCCTCAATACCATTCAGTGCAACTAAGCAGACACTCCTTTGGAAGAATAAGGATAAATAGACAAGTGGTAGACCCAAGATACTTAAAATACAAATTCTGACAATTATATTTGTGCACTCACTATTGTGTGCTTACTTTGGCAGAACTATACAAATAACTTGATAAGATTTCATAACGTTGGTATATCAGTGTCTCACAGCTGTGTTTGTGTTAACGTGTGGAGTTTATTATTGTTGTTGCATGCTTTTGTATGCCATCATGAGAATGTTAGAGCTGAATTAGAGCAACAAACAAACATTAAATTTCTTGTTAAACTTGGCAAGAGTGGAAGTGAAATCAGGAACATGTTAGTCCAAAAATTGATTAAATGTTTTTCTGAGGGAAGAGAAGGTATTACTGATGAAGAGAGGTCAGAGTGGCCAGTAATAACTGACAGAAACATTGCAAAACTTCATCAAATTTTACATCAAAATCATCGTCTGACTGTGAGAAGCATAGGAGACCAAGTAAACATAGATAGAGAAATAGGAAGATCTTCACAGAAAATCTTGACCAACAACTCATGGGTCTTGCATCACAACAATGCACCAGCTCACACAGCACTGTCTGTGAGGGAGTTTTTAGCCAGTAAACAAAAAATTGTATTGGAACTTCCTCCCTACTCACCTGATCTTGCCCTCAGTAGCTTTTTTCTTTACACAAAGGTAAAGGAAATATTGAAAAGAAGACATTTTGATGACATTCAGGACATCAAAGGTAATATGACAGCTCTGATGGTTATTGCAGAAAGAATGTTCCAAAATTGCTTTGAAGGATGGACTAGGTGCTGGCATCAGTGCATAGCTTCTCAAGGGGAGTACTTGAAGGTGACTATAGAGATATTCAGCAATGAGGTATGTAGCACTTTTTTCTAGAATTAGTTCGTGAATTTAATTATCAGACTTTGCATTAAGGTCATCAGATGTATAAGAAACTGTGCTCATTATATTTAAAGAAAAAAACAAGACTACTACAGGTAACAAGCAAG
>NW_003852466.1:6994369-7016988 GCF_000181295.1 Otolemur garnettii
AAAAAAAAAAAAATCAAACAATAGACTTCTTTACTGAAAAATATTAATATAATAACAAAATGAAATCTTGGTGGATGTATAGAAGGACTAAGTAGACACAGATGAATAAACAATTACTGAACTAAAAGTGAAGTAGAATGAAATTACTTAGATTGAAGTTCAGAGAGTCAAAATGATGAAAATTTCAGGGAGAAAAAGTGAAAGACATGGACATACTAGACAATAAGAAAGTTTTTTAAAAATTATTTTTTATTAAATCATAACTTCGTACATTGAGGGGTTCAGAGTACTGCTTTGATGTATAATGTGAAATGCTTACATTGAAATAAGTAACACATCAATCACAATTATACTCATTTCTTAATAGTTTCTTAGCTATTGCAATCAGGCACGAGAAGATGATAAGGGTATCCAAATAGGGTCAGAGAAGATCAAACTCTCACTCTTCACTGTTGATATGATCCTATACCTGGAAAATCCCAGGGACTCAAATTCAAAACTCTTAGAAGTGACCAAGGAATACAGCAGCGACTAAGGATACAAAGTCAATACTTTCAAGTCAATAGCTTTTATACATTCCAACAATAGTCAAGCTGAAAGTATAGTCAAGGACTATTCCTTTTACAACAGTGCCAAAAAACATGAAATATCTGGAAATTTACCTAACAAAGGATGTGAAAAATCTCTATAAAGAGAACTATGAAACTCTGAGAAAAAAAATAGCTGAAGATGTTAACAAATGGGAAAACATACCATGCTCTTGGAGGGAAGAATCAACATTGTTAAAATGTCCATACTACCCAAAACAATCAACAGATTTAATGCAATCCCTATTAAAGCACCATTGTCATACTTTAAAGAACTTGAAAAAATAGTACTTCATTTTATATGGAATCAGAAAAAACCTTGAATAGCAAATACATTACTCAGAAATAAGAACAAATAAGGAGGTATCATGTTATCAGATTTCAAACTATACTACAAATCTACAGTGATCAAAACAGCATGATACTGGCACAAAAACAGAGCAGTAGCTTTTTGGAACAGCATAGAGGACCAAGAGATGAACCCAGCTACTTATTGCCATTTGATCTTCGACAAGCCTATCAAAAATGTTCAGTGTGGAAAGACTCCCTATTTAATAAATGGTGCTGGGTGAACTGGCTGGCGACCTGTAGAAGACTGAAACTGGACCCTCACCTTTCACCATTAACAAAAATAAGTTTAATATATTTTATTAGCTTTCCAGAAAAAGAGATGAGAAATGGACAAAGATAATATGAAAAGGGATAACAACAGTACATTTTTCAGAATGAATAACAAACATCATTTCACAGGTTAAAGAAGGTTTACAAATCTCAAATCAGATGGCAGAAAAAATAACATCAAAATCAAAAGAAAAAGGTACAAAAAAGGATTCCAGGATTGGCTGATTAGCTTATCTTGGAGCAATTCTATTGCTAGAAAAAAAAATTAGAAAAACCAGAGGAAAAAAGTAAAAAAGAAATTGGGTTAAAGTCATCAGAGAGCTAATAAGTTCACATTGATTCATGCAGCCAAGTTCATAGGAGAAGAAAAAGTCAAAGATGTAAGTTTAACTTTTGACACCCCTTTTTCTCTAGAACCATTTTCCAGCTAAAAAATGATAGGTGATAGGTAAAGTATCTGAGTAGATTAGTAACAGTCTCACAGACCTGGGGATATAAAAATTGGAGTTCAGAACCCACTAAGGAGAAGAGAACCAAGTAACCACTGCCAACTTCTAACTGGGATCCCAGGAACAACATACTGAGACTAACAGTAAACCAGAAAATATGACCTCCTTCATGAAGATTAACAGTGAGCTTTGACTTAATCTAATGTCAACTGGTGAATGAGTTAACTGCAGCAAAACCATGCATTTAAATTCTACTCAACAAGAAAAAGTATTAACTGCTGATACAACCAGCAGTATGGACAAACATCAAAAGCATTGTGCTAGTAAAAGTAATCAGACGGAAAAGACTATTACATGATTCCATTTATCAGACATTTTAAAAAGAATAAAACTAAAGAGACAGAAAGCATCTCAACAGTTGCCAGGGGAAATGGGTCAGAGAAAGGAACAGAACTGATTGAAGAAGGAACTAGAAAACTTTTGAGTCGATACATATGTCCTATCCCTCAGCTGTGGTGGAGGCCATATAGTTATACACTTTTGTTAAAATTCATCAAAGTATACATTAAAAGAATAAATTTTATTGCCTATAAATCACACCTCAACAAACTGATTTAAATATTATATATATTTAGAGATTTGCCTTCTTCCATTCAAAACAATTAATAGAGCTGTATCATGGTCTTAATAATAAAAAAAAAAAAGAAAAGGTACAGCGTCTGAAAGAAAACAACTTTTTATTCTTAGGGTAGACAAGGATTATTTACACTTGACCAAAATTTTCTAGTGTTAAAAGAAATAATTCATAAGTTGGTCTGCTTAAAATTTCAAATTTGTGGATGTCAAAATATACCATTATAAGATAACAAATACACAAACCACTGACTGTGGAAATATATTTACAATATTTATATCTGATAAAGAATTTGTGTCTAAAATATGCAAATAAAACTTCTAAAAATTAGCAGAGAAAAGGCAAATAACCAAATAAAATAATTGGTAAAAGACTTGAGCATACATTTAAGAAAAGAATAATATCCCAACAAGTCAATAGGCAATACAAATTAGACTGTGAATGTCAACAACAGCATGGATTAATTTCAGAAATATTATGCTGAGTGAAAACAATTCTACACGAAGAAAGAGTAATTGATTATTTTATATTATCAAATCCAAACATAGGCCAAACCAACCTGTGGAGATAGAATCAGGAGATAGCCAGGGTAGAAGAATTAGAAAGGATTAACTTCCGAAGGGTGTAAGGAAACTCTCCATGGTACAGGAAATATGTTACATCTTGTTTTGCAGTTTGCATGTTCATGTGTAATGAATGAAATGGGATACTTAAATATATTTTTTATTTATTGTTAATTTAAAAAACTCTGCTCAGATACATGGATACAGTTGTCTTTGAAAAACAGAGGTAGAATCAAAAGTAATATGGCTTTCTAAAAGTTGTGCCTTCAACAAGTCTGAGTGTAGTATCTTCTCTTAAAAGAAACTGACATGCAGGCAGTGCCTCAAGGAGTCGGGTGCTGGCCCCATATGCGGGTGGGTGGCTCAAGGAGTAGGGTGCCGGCCCCATATGCCGAGGGTGGTGGGTTCAAGCCCGGCCCTGGCCAAGACTGCAAAAAAAAGAAAAGAAAAGAAACTGACATACAATGTTATTAACATTCTGATATAGCAAGTTTTCCTATTTAAGGAAGAGACATGGACTAATTGTCAACATGCTTTCGTGAAGCCCCCCTGCCTTTAGCTATTCACTGTATACTGTTGCAGAAAAATCACTACAATTTGATAGAAGCTTTGATAAGGACTTCTGTCTAAACTGTATCATCAACAGAGAGAATCAGGAGAAGCAAAATGTATCTGTTATCAGATTCCCTACCATATTTTCCATTTCCAAGTGGGGCTACATTTTCCTGGAACTGAAAGTATAAAACAGACCAATCATCTGTTACAGATTGCTCATGGTTTCTAAGAGTAAGAACAGTTCTTATCCTGCCTGACGTGAACACCAAAAAGACTTTGTGAACATCAAATACCTAAGGGATTTTTCACTGAAAAAAGACCTGTGAAACTATTTGTACTAAGACCTCTAAAAAGACTTATGAATATGCAAATCACAAATCTAACAGCTTTCCTAGATACCAGAAGGATGTGTATACTTGCCTCACACTTTTATTTAGTTGGCCTGGCTTGATGTACAGATTTATTACAGGTATATTACTATAGATATTAGCATAATTTATTTGCTAATGGAAAGGGACCAGATTCTTAGCTATGAACTTTGCATGTGGAACTTCATGTATGCTTCACAACAAATTAAAGGTGATGTGGATTACCATTCCCATTTCACAAATAAGAAAACTAAGACTCCTAGAGACTAATATGGTCAAAGCCATCTAACTAAGCTCAACATAACAAAGTCAGGACCTATTTGCACATATAATTTTGTATTTCACCCTTTCTTCTAGTATAAGGGTTATATGTACAAGACTTCGGGTCCAAAGCACTCAGTGTCTTGGATCCTTCTGTTAAATTCTCCTTCCCATACACCCAACATTTATTTCCATTCTACCGAATTATTCTTGCCAATATCTAAACCGTATATTTTTAGCAGGTCAATGTATTGTATATTTTTATTCTCCAAGTGTGGACTCAGTTGACATAGATTTGATCGAGATAGGCTAAAAAAAATAACATTTTCATCATCATTATTGAAAATTCATTGTAGACGGCTTTGGCCAAAAGCCTTGCTGACATTCTTTGCTTCCTAGTCTTGTTTAGGCCCAGGGAAGCCTTCCTGAAGGAAAGTTTAGATCTGCAGTAGAAATGCTTACCCAGGATTGCTGCCTCATCCTCATTTGGCACAGAGATGGCAGAAGGAAAGAAACAATTTGCCAGTGTTTGCAAACTTTCAACACATTAACTCCACCAACTTGAAAAGTGGGACCAATCAATTTCCACTGGGGTTGGGTCAAGGGATTCCTCCCCTGAGGAGCAAAGGGCTTCCAACTGGCCAGTAGTCTGAAGGTCCTGGGCATGGAAACTTCAGTGGTACCAGGACAAGGATACTTCTCTTTGTCCCCACCAACAACACAGCATGCTGTAATATTTCTTGTTAAAAAGATTCTAAACTCACTGTCATATCCCCAGTAGTGTAGCGCAACTAACCCACTTCTCTGGTTTTCTCAAACAACATTCCTTGAAAAAGTTGGAAAGGTCTCCTTGGAAGAGTTATAGATAATCTCTACTTCTATTCCTTAACATATTCTTTCAAGGTTTTTCCCAACCCTTCCACTGAAACTGATCACATCAAAGTCATTAACTGTCTGGCTCAGCCAAATCCAAGGTCAATTCTCTCTGTTCTCTTACCTGACCTCTCGACATCACTTGACTGCTTACTTCTTCTGGAACCTTTTTCCACTACTTTTCCTAGTGACTGTCTCTGAAAGCACATGTGGTGAGAATAGGAGGGAGTCAGTCAGGCTAGGGCTGAGAGGACACAGTTCGTCTGGTCGGTTTAGGTCCTAAATGACCTTCATCTCATGTCTCCCTTTCTTGTCGTTCTGTAAATTCAGCTTTAACCTAAAAGTATATATCTTAAGTAGTTGAGGGCAATTGATTCGGGAGATTAAATTTTGAATTGGAATGTTGTTTTGGGTCATGGGTGATGCTGATTATTGTTTGTTATGGGTCATGGGTTATGCCGATTATTGTTGTAAAAGGTAAAGATTAACATGACTTTTACTTTGGACTTTCACACACAAAACTCTGCTTTTGGAAATAGAAAAACAGAACAGTCTTGGAGAGGCTACTCCCACTCTTCTCCAGAATCATTGGTCTTCTGACCAGTAGTTTGGTGGACCTATCCCCATCTCTGCATACTGGCTGACCGTGACAGGTGACTGGACCCTCTGTGTCTGGTAACATTTCTATCTCTGTCACTCACTTTCCCCTCTTATCCTAGAACCGTTCTGTCTCATCCGTTCCCCTGTGCCAGCCCCTAAATTGCTTACTCCTTCACAGCAGGCAAGAAACTTTGGCTCAAAGCCTGCTGGCACCAAATCCAAATCCTTACACACAAATTGTCCACATAAGTGTAGTTTTGACCATTTAACCCTGCCTGCTTGGCGTATTCCCAAAACTGCACCCAGTGTTTGCTAGTCCTGGATAGGACAGACCCCACTGCTGTGAAAGACCCTCTGTTGCCCTTCTGAGCTCTCTGACACAGGCTCCGCGTCTTGTCATTGGGCAACACTGCCACTTCCATAAGTCCCCTATCTATGTGAAGGTCACTTTGGAAGGGTTGACCTTGGAAGGGTTGTCCCGTTAGCAGCTCTGTCCACTCCCGTGTGACGTCGTTATGCTGTGGCTCTGGCCCTTCAACAGCCGCTGAGTGCCCAGCCGCACTGCACTGTGTGACTGGTTCCTCAGCTCTGCAGAGCTCCAAGTGACGGCCTGGCCCAGCATGTGCTCATCCTCTCTCTTCTCTGTTTTGACTCTTTCCTTACATAACTTCATCTAGGTTCATAGATGGAAATGCCACCCACTTGGGGACCATTTCAAGAGTCAGATCTTCAGCGCTAATCTCACTCCTATCCTTCCAACAGCTGCTTCCTCCACAGTTCCTGTGCATGTCTCACAGACACTGCAAATTAAATGTGTCCAGAAGGGAACTCTCCATGCTACCTTCTCTCTCACCCTCCAGTCCTACTCCTTTCCATCTCATTGAAGGCATCACCACTGGGCTGCATGTCAGAAAGGAAAGAACCGAAGAACCACCCTTGATTCCTGTTTTTCTTCACCCCCGAACCCCAGATTGAGTTTATCAGCCAGTCCTTCCTTCTTCCTCCTGCCACAGGGGCCTGAGCAATTTTCTCTCTCATCTAAATTTCTGCTTCTCCTGCTTCCACTCCAACTCCATTTATTTTTACCCTGGAGCCAGAAATTTCTCAGCATAAACAAGTCAAGTGAACCTGTGCTTGAAACACTCCAATAATTTTCTTTTCCCCAGAGATGACAATCCAGGTTCTTCCCCATGACTCTCCTGCCTCTGTAAGTGTGCAGACGTCTTTTCCTGTCACTGTCTCCTGAGTCCAGGCCTCTCTGAGACTCTTTTCCTTCCTCTTCCTGGAATACAGGGGTTTGTTCCTCCTTCACAGCCTTGATACTTCCAGTCCCTTGCCTAGAATCCTTGTCACAGAGACTCACGTGATTATTTTCTCTTTATTATTTGTATTGCTGCTCAAATGTAACCTTTTCAGAGAGGCATTCCATGACACTGATACAGGGTTCTCCCACTGGGCTGCACAAGGATGCTCCATTTTCTGGGCCTTGGTGAGCTAAGAAATCAGTCTCATCACAGACCCCCATCTCTAGCCACAAACAGATTCTTTGCAGGCCACATTCTCTGGACCCAAAGCAAGATCATAAAAAATGAAAAAGGCAGCTTTGTTGGTGTCTCATTGGCTGCCCCTCCTGGAATAGGGAACACACCCTGCAGCCCCACCTGGGGCAAGGGCTGCATTACTCTGCACTAAGGCAGATTTAAAATTATTTTCAGCCCGCAGGCCTCTGGCCAACTGTGACTTGTTTCACACATACATTCCATCTCCCCCAAACTCCCCTGCCTTCAGGTTAGGAAAAGCACATATATATCTATCTCCTTAGACACAAGGCCCAAGTACGCTGCTCACTTGGGCTCACCACCTAGGGCTAGAGGTTCTGTTTCCCTCTTTCACTTATCTTTCAATAGTGAAAGATTTGCTATTGAAATCTTTCAATCAAATTTGTCTTTTTGTAAGGGCCAGACCAGCGCCATTTTTCTTGTCTGCTCTGTTAAACCGCAGGGCCACTCCCTGCTGCCTCCCCCACCCCTGGTTGCACAGCCATTAAGCCATTGAATTGAGTCACCTAAGACAGACAGCTGCCATAATAGGCAATAAGTATCAGTTCCCTTGAACAACTCCCATAATAGGCAATAGGTATCTACTTCCTTGAAATTCAGGTATTCTCCTTCCTAATTAGGCTACACCACCTCTAGCCCCGGTTAAGAAATCCCCTACCCTTCACCTGTACCAATCCAAATCCTCCTTTACTAGTGAAATCATCAACCACCAATCAGGAGTGTACCCGGACCCGGACCCTACCCTTTTTGCTTTCTGTACCCCATAAAAACTTCCTCCACCCCGAGTTTGGGGCTCATCCTCGGCTTGCATGCCAGGAGAGTCCAGGCCCGGGGCGCCCAGGCCTCCCAGGTCTGTAATAAAATCTCACCTTATGCCCTTTACATCGGAGTGTGTCTCGAGTCTGTCCGTTTGGGCTAAGTTGGGAGGATTTCTCGGACCCAACGTTTTCACTTACTCGTATGGTCTGTGGGCTCATTCTTTGTCTCTGAGACCAAGGACCTGGCAGAGACAGAACTTTTGGCTGCAACACCTTCTAAAATACCTCACCACAGCTCTTGTTAGCTATTGTTCTACAATACTATGTTTTGCTGTAGCACTTACCACTTCCAAAGTCACTTTACAGAGTGGGTACTCTTCACTGGGTCACTTCTCCAGCTTGGATAGGAGCTGAAAGGTGGATCCAGCTTGCCTCCCAGGCCTTCCCTGTGCTTGCATCCTGAGGTCCTCAGGCAGGGAGGTGGTGGGAGGTCAGGAACTCAACCCCCACTGAATGAATGAATGCTCAGCTTTGAAGCCCTTTCTCTTCCTGATGGCACTAAATTGATTTCTTTAGAAAGATTCTTATGTGAGTTTGTTGGGGTAGCTGAAACAAAGCACCATAAACTCTGTATCTCAAAACAGCAGAAATGTATTATCCCACATTTCAGAAGCTCAAGGTGTCAGCAGGCTTGCCTCCCCCTGAAACCGGAAAGGAAAGCCCCCTCCTGCCTCTCTGGCCTCTGGTCCCCTCCGATGCCCGTTGATCTGGACCAGGGTAACTCCAGCCCCCACAGGTCTTTCTCCCCATGTCTCTTCACATCATTTTCCCTCTGGGCATGTCTGGTTCTGCATTTAAATCCCTCTACATTTTTTAAAAATAAGGACCCAGTGATATTAGATTGGTACCTGACCTAATGACCTCATTTTAATTCAATTACTTCTGTAAATACTGTATTTCCAATTATGTCCCATTGTGAGGTACTGGGAGTTAAGTCTTCATGTTGTGTTTGGGAGGGACACAATTCAAATCATAACAACCCCATAGCAGGTGATACTAGTTGTTAGGTGCAGAGAATGTCCCCTTTCTCAACTGCCCACTGGTAGAAAGAGCTTGAAAAATTAAGTGCAAGTAAAAACAGGACTCCAGGACCACCACATCATGGATGATTAAACTACTCTTTTCCAAACATTTTGTTCCTTGGTTCTCCAGCCAGATTTCTGAAGCTTTATGCAAAAGCCTGAAATATTTTGAAAACATTACATTCTGTTTCTTTAATTAAGTGGTGTCCTGATGAGAGAATTTTGTGTAACTCAAGGCTGTTTACCCATTTCCAGAGCTTAGTAATGGCCCCTTAAAATAATCCGCTGGAGAGGCATCTTTTTCATGACATTTATGACCAGGGACCATCTGACTTTTAATTACACAGTAATTGCTATTGTATACGCTTCAAGCTGCTCTGTAACTTCAAAATCTTATTTTAAACTGTTTAATTTTTTTTCTAAATTCAAGTCAATATGTTGGAGAAACAGTCAAATGGGACCTCATCGTTCTAAAATGTGAGCACAGTCATTTTATATTTTTGAAATTCATTTTTAGTCCTGGTAGATGTTCTGGTATAATTAGTCCAGAAAGCATTTACAGACAACACAATTCTCAGACTGGGAGGGCAGGATTCAGAAGGTCATTAAATCCATTTTTCTGCCTTTGGGCAGAGTCATACTGGTTAAAACCTATTACCGTGACTAGTGATTTTTAAGGTCAAAAGGCAAAATCAAACTGCATGGGTAATGAACAAATTCTGATTCAAGATCTCTGGTTTTGTGTTTTGGGGGGAAACTACTAGACATGGCTCTGTGGCTGTGCCACCATTTGCTATACAGTAATACACTTTGGCTATGGGGCTTGAAGCTACTCTTAGAAGAAGCATCTTTATGCTTTTTGCTTTATATAGACTACCTCTGATTCTTAAAGAGGAAAAGCAAACAATGGAAAAAAATTAGAAATATAGTACTGGAACAGAGGGAAAGGCCTGGAAAAATTGGCAAAAATGTCTTCTGTCTCTTTCAAACTTCTCCCACTCTTTTTGGAAACTGAGACTCACATTCCTGCCTGAGGCCATGGTCGACAGGGACTGGGGAATGTCTTTTGTTATTTGTGCTACAGAAAATGGTTCAGCTGAACTGCCAGCTGGAAGCCCAGAGCCTTGGGGAAGGCAGACCTGGGGAGGCCTGGGTGCTGGGTGGGCCTCCCAGAGGGGTGGAAGCTCATAGAATTGTCTTCAGGGAATCATCAAATGCAGTTGAAGGACAATAGCTGAGGACTGAGAACCTCCCTTTGGAAGCTCCATATTTCTGCTCATATACAGGAAATTTGACTAATACATTTCCTATTTTTCTCTTCACCCACTTCACTCATTCTTCTGATGAGGCTTCATGGACAAGTGCCAAGCTTTTGGTAACATTACTTTGTGTTGCAAAGGTATTGCGTAAGTGTTGGGTCCGAGAAAGCCTTCCAAATCAACCCCAACCGACAAACTCGAGACTCGCTCCGATGTAAAGGGCATAAGATGAGATTTATTACAGACCCGGGAAGCCCGGGGGCCCCAGGCCTGGACTCTCCTGGCATGCAAGCCAAGGACGAGCCCCGAACTCGGGGTGAAGGCAGTTTTTATGGGGTACAGAAAGCAAGAGGGGTAGGGTCGGATACGAGTACACTTTTCATTGGTGGTTGGTGAAAGGAGGAAGTAAAGGAGGATTTGCATTGGTAGCTGATGATTTCACTAGTAAATGTGAATTTGGATTGGGACAGGTGAGGGGTGGGGGGTCCCTTAACCAGGGGCTAGAGTTGGTGCAACCTGATTACCTGTATTTCAAGGTAATAGAAACTTATTGTTTTATTGCAGTAGGGTGACTTAGTTAATAAGGAATTGGGGGATTATTGCTCTGTTGCCCAGGGTGGTACTATTTGGTTGAGTAACTATGAAAGGAATGAGAAAGGTTGCAGGGTGGGCCCTGTGGGTATGGTTTAAGCAACTAGGAATGGAATGGGGAGGGTTACAAGGTGGGCCCTGCAGGCCAGGGCCCAGGAACAGAACTTATGTGGAAACAACAAAATGGAGCTGATCTGGTCCTCACATGTCCAACATTCTTAAATTTTCTATAGGAGAAGAATGGCTAGCAGTCATTTGCGGCACTAAAGCCAAGAGTATTCCCAAACTCACATTCTCCAATGAAAATGTCCTTGGATGAGGTGGCCCCTGTGCCCACTCTGAGTGTACTGGCAGAACCCTGCTGGTCTCAGTCTAACTGCAGGGGTGATGGGTGCCTGCGAGCATCCCTTGTCTTAGCCACCAGGGGTTAGAATACATAAAGCCAGCTGGCTGTCACAGGTAAACTCCAAACCTTGGGACTTACTGCAGTAGAGGTGTTTTGTTTTGTTTTGTTTTTGTTTTCATCACTGTCAGGTGTAGTTCAAGTGGATTTCTTGTATGGTTTTTCAACAAGCAATGACCAAAGTTCTGAAGTGTCTCCCATATTCCAGTTTCTCAAACCCAGAGACCTTTGTTTGTATACATATGATCAAGGGAAAGAGGAAGTGAGAGAAGAAAACATAACTATTCTTGATATCTTAGGGCATTTGCAGTTTGGAGGAATGAACCACTGTAATAACCAAGCCCCCAGCCCTCGACCCCCTCCCTAAGACCAGTAGGAACCAAGCCCCCTACCCTTGAAAAAGAAACTTCTCCTAAACCCTCTAGTCCCAGCCCCCTCAGGGGAAAAGAAACAGCCTGAGATTAAGGAAGTATGCAAAGAGGGGTTGAAGAAGGGAGGGGTGGATTCCAAATAAAGCCCCTGGGGAAAAGGTCCCAAGTTGTTCTCAGAAATTTACCCAACACTTGTTTTATACCCCCTGAACTATGTGACTTCCATCTTATGATTATGAAGTAATGTACTTGTGATGTGTATGTACTCCCACCCAAAGTTGTGTAAACTTTTATGATGTATTTTCACTTTGCGACCCAGCTCTACCTGCTGTGATTGGCTTCTGTATTGCGCTAGCTTGCTGACCCTGCAAAATAATACTATAAAAGGCTCTTCACCCATTATTCGTGGCTTCTTGTTGGCCCACCACAAGACCCCCCTGTAAGTGCACGTGCAGGTGTATCAATAAATTTCTATTAATTAATTATATCTGAAGTGGGGTCCATCCTTCTCTCTGCTGCCGGGATTACAACACCACATGACTCCACCTGGAGCCAGGAAGAGCAGCGGGCTGTGTGGGGAGCAGCTAATGCTGCATTTCAGATTCAGGGCTCAGGAAGGACAAAACATTCTTGTAATTTATCTGCAAATTGAAGATTTTTCCTCCAATTCCTATTTTAAATTGCTGCATGGAAAATACCATTCTGCAGCTGATACTAAACAATTAAAATAAGAAGCATGAAGGATGCCTCTGCCTCACTAATTGATCTCCCATATCCAGTAGGGCACAAAGGCACCAAGAATATATATTTTAAAATATCTGCTCTTCTATTTACTATTGAATAAAAAATCTTGCAACACTGTAATACAAGAACATTATAGAGAAAAAATACTGTTTATTTTAATGAAAAGCCTTTTATTTCTTACTCTATAAAGTTGAACATAGAGGGGAGAAATGTCCATTATCTTTCTTTATCAACTGTTATAATTCATTGCAGCTGTCAGCTATAACCGATATCCTGAAATTAAAAGAACTTTTATTTGGTATAAATGTGCAACATTTTAAGTTTTTCATTCTTCTTCCTCTCTATATTTTCTTTTTAAAGAAAGTTATGTCAACTCAAGAATACAATATCATTAAATCAGACATTTGATTTAATTGAGGGGTGTTTTGAGGTCATAATATAGTGACTAAATCAATTGATCAAATTTTAATTGGTCAGCCTAATTTGGTTATCATGGTAACTCAAATAATGAGAAATAAATAAAATAATTAGAATGTGTTTATCTTTGTTGGCCATTTTCACTGGGCAAGAATAATCAGTTATAAATAGGCATTCATTTTTATGGCTGAAAAAACATTTCAGAACAGGGCAGAAAAACACTGTGATTGAAGATCTGGAGCCTGGCATTTGGAAACTGAGAGATCGAGGTTGGAAACTGAGAGATTGAGGTTGTAGGGCTATTGTGCATCTCCAGGACCATGTAGCAATAGATGCCTAGCAAATCTAATATGGTTTAGATTATCTCTCCCATTAGGCTGTGGGATTTTTGAGAGCTACAGATCCTTAGATAATATATCTCACTTATTTTTATATTCCTGAGGGATCCAGAGAAGGGTTTTTATATAGATACTGAAAAAAGATTGTTTAACTGAAGAAATTAAAACAAAATTAAGGGAAGCAAGACATTTTGAATTACAGTTATTTATTGGGAAACACAAACATCTAGACCACATATTTTACCTCCTTTTAAGGCCCAAGAGTGTTGGTACTGAGAGAGTCTCACTGAATTTTCATTATGTTTACATGTGATGTACAATTTCACATCCTGGCAAGCAAAATACACAAAAACTAATAAGTTTCAGCTCATGTGTTAGAAATCTTCCAATGCGTTGTCTTATTTAATCACTGGACTATTGATGCCAAAGTGTTATGATCATTCTTCCCTTTTGATGAGGTAATTGAATTCAAGAGAGTTTAAAGTAAATTTCTCAAGGTCACAGACATATTTGGTCCATCAAGAACTCAGTACACTCCATTAACTTTATAAGCCCTACAACCTCAGTCTCTCAGTTTCCAAATGCCAGCCTCCAGATCTTCGTTCACACTGTTTTTCTGCCCGAAACTCCTTTCTCCCATCACATGGGCACTCCTCCCACCTCACTTTCAATCTTGCTTTAGATGTCACTTGCTCTCAGTTTTCCCAAACCCATAAGGCAAATAAAACCATGAAACAAGCATGAAATGGATCTGCGGCTAGAAGGAGAAATAAACGCTTGCTGTGTGAGTCACTGAAATGCGGGTGCCATTCATTATCAAAACACGACTTAGCCCATCTTGACTGAAAAGTGTTGCTCGAATTCACATAATAGCAAATGTTGATTCAAATATAGATCTCCATGAATGCTAAGTTCATGCTCTTAACCCTGTGAATGAAACTAGGAATCTGACAAATCACGTATTATAGAGGAAACTTTTGTGATCTGTAACATCCCCTAGAAATTACACTGACAATTTTACTTATGCCAGGGAGGCCAAGACTACAAGTAAAAGTTATGAAAGTCAATATATCATAGCGATGCTGTGTTCAACTGCCAATGGCCAAAATTGATTCTAAAAAACCTTTACATTTTGAAAGTGAACAAAGTTTAGGCATTGATTTGTCTGATTCTGTAGGAGGAAGTTACTTAATTGTAAGGCTTAATATAAGTTATTATCAATTAATAACATTATTTGTGTATAAATTTAATGTTTTGATTCTTTTTCCCCTAAATGTTGATATTCAAGTAATCTCAGTTTCAGTGACATTTTTCCTTCCCTTTCCTTTCTTTTCCTATATTCTTAATTTTGTCCAATATGGTATTTAACACAAATAATAAATACAAGCACATCCAAAGTACCAAATAAACAACAAAGAAATCAACAACAAAGACTTTCAATAATTAGTAACTAGACTAAAGATAATAACAAGGAAATAATTCAAAGACAAGATTTTTTTTTTTTTTTGAGACAGAGCCTCAAGCTGCCCCCCTGGGTAGAGTGCCATGGCTTCACTGCTCACAGCAACCTCCAACTCCTAGGCTCAAGCGCGTCTCCTGCCTCACCTCCCAAGTAGCTGGGACGACAGGCACACACCACAATGCCTGGCTATTTTTTTTTTTTTTTGGTTGCAGCCATTATTATTGTTGTTTGGCGGGCCCAGGATTCGAACCCGCCACCTTAGATGTATGTGGCTGGTGCCTTAGCCACTTGAGCCACAGGCACCGAGCCAAGACAAGATTTTTTTAAAATTCTTCCATCACATTTTCTTTGGTCAATGGCATTTTCAATCAAGGCAACTGTGTAATTAGCTTTGGCTCTGAAAGAGTTTTGAGTTTAAATACACCAGAGCCCAGGTTCTTAGTAGTTATTTGACTTCAGTTTTGTCATCTTTAAAATAGACATTGTAATATTTAACTTTCAAGTTTGCTGTAAGGATTAAATAAATACATTAGTATAAACCTTTGTGCTTCTGTGTCTGATACATAGGTAGAACTTAATAAATTTCTTCTTATTATTATTTTATTTCTTATTTCTTATTATTTTAACTATCCCTATATTAAATCTATATACTTGCAACAAGTTAAATGTTCTTTCCCATTGAACAAAGGCTGATCCTCCTATTTTGCTGAGGCTAAAATATGTTAACTGAATTGGTGAGTAACATTTAAAGATAATATTACTTTCTTTAATAACCTTAACATCAACTAAAGAATTCTAACATCATTCTATCATAGTAGAAATTCCTTTCTTTAAGTTTTGTATAGCTTGGGGTATACCCTTTATTTTTTATGACTGAGCAATTTGAATTTGCTTATCTAATCTGACAAATTCTTAAAAGTTTAAGAGAAGTCAAAACTTAGAGATAATAGCACAGCTTCAGAAAGAGGAATTATAGATGTACTTTATTTATTTACATATTCATTGATTCATTCCTTTGTTTAGCAAATATCAGCTGTGTGCCAGAATGGACCAGATGCTGGTTAAAATGACAAACAAAACATGTTCCCTTCACTTAATGAATTCTTGGTAGGCAAATCTAATTCAATGGTCACCTTTTGGCCTAGATATCAGGAACTATATATCTGAATTAAATTCTAATTTCTCTAAGACAATTCTATATTCACTAACTTTCTTTTTTTCCACTATGCATATCCTCTTTCACATGTATCTTTTTTTTTTTTTGAGACAAGAGCCTCAAGCTGTCCCCCTGGGTAGAGTGCCATGGCATTTCAGCTCACAGCAACCTCCTCAAGTGAGTCTCCTGCCTCAACCTCCCAAGTAGCTGGGACCACAGGTGCCCACCACAATGCCCGGCTATTTTTTTTGGTTGCAGCTGTCATTGTTTGGCGGGCCTAGGCTGGATTCGAACCTACCACCTGAGGTGTATGTGGCTGGCGCCTTAGCCACTTGAGCCACAGGCGCTGAGCCATGTGTCTTAATACTATAAAAGATACCAAGTATCTTTAGCAAATAGGTGAATATACAAATCATTTAATCATACAGAAAAAAAATCATTGAAAAAAACAGGAAAATAGAAAACTAAATAATTAAATACTTTCTTGAGGTTTGTTCTTTTGGAAGTTCAACAGGGGAATATGTTATTTAATTATTAAAATCATCTTATGGCAAACATAAAAGATGAAGAACTTTATTAGAGGGCCCCTAGAGGTATTAAAGAAAATAAGTATATTCCCAATGTACCCTAATAGCCATTGACTATTTCTTTAAACTTTCTTCATTTCTCTATGTTTTAATTTTTGGAGAATTGCTAAAAGAGGCAAAGAAAGATTTAAGCACTGATTGGCTGTTCTTGAGGCTCTAGGTTCCAGTTATTATATTTATGTCACTTTTTTCATCAGCAAAGGGCATATTTTCAAACATTAATCCCTAATTTCTACTTTCAGACAATTGCTTTTTGAAAGTACTACTAACAAGCACATTAAACTGTTACTATGAGATAAAGTCTTCCAAGCTTTGGTTCTGTTTTGACAATTATGCTCTGCTTCTACTTGCCATCAGAGTTTGCAGAGTTTGAAAAAGTTCCTGAGATTAACGTCTGTCATCATTTGTTTAGTGCTGATATAAGAGAATATCTTAGGCTGAGTAATTTATTTTAAGAAAGAGCGTTTTTTGGCTCACAATTCTGGTGGCTAAGAAGTTCGAGAAGTACAGTGCCAGCGCCTGCCTGGCTTCTGGCAGGGGCCCTGTTCCATATCGCAGTGTGGTGGAAAAGAGGAAGGGGAAGTATGTGTGTGCAAAAAAGAGCAAACATGAGACACAACCTCACTTTATAACAACTCACTCCCATGGGACCAATCCATTTCTGCAAAACTTAACCCAGTCTCCCAAGAAGAGATTGACCCATTTTAACAACCTAATCTCATTTTTTTTTTTCAGTTTTTGGCTGGGGCTAGGTTTGAACCAACCACCTCTGGCATATGGGGCAAGCACCCAACTCCTTTGGGTCATAGGCACCACCCCCTAATCTCATCTTAACAGCACTACCTCTCAACATTACCACATCAGGGAATCAAATAGCAAGGACCAAGTAAATATAGATGAAACTCTTTAACCTTATATTAATTATCTATTATTATATGTAAAAGTACTACAAAAATAGCATCTTAAAACAACACACATTTTTTATATCACAGTTTCTGTGAGTCAGGAGTCTGGGGACTCCTAACCATAATCTAGCTATCAGTGCAGGGCCTGTTGTTTTATCTGAAGGCTCAACTGGAAAAAACTCACTTCCAATTTCATGAGGTTGTTTATAGGATTAAGGCCCTTGAGGATACACATTCCCAGAGGCTGCTTTCCACTCCTTGCCATGTGGTCTTCTCCCTTATCAAATATTGCTTCATCGAAGTACGCAAGTGGAGAAGGTAACAGAGATTTTACTTTGTCATATTCTGTTGGCAGAGGCAAGTCACTAGGTTGATCCCACACTCAGAAGGAGGGTAAGGCACAAGGGTGTGAATTCCAGGAGGTGAAGGTGACGAAAAATAAAGTCTAAAGATGCCTGTCACAGCCTTCCTCTAATGATCACACCTACTGCTCCTCCCTGGCCCAGTTGGGGCTGGCGTGTGTCCATTCAGAGGCTCCACTAAAGATGAAGGACTAGGGCAGGTGGTCTACAAACACGTAGGCTTTCCTGACTGAGTGTATTAGTCCACCATATCAATATCTCTAAAGCCCTTCATGGCACCTTGCCCAAAATAAACTCTCAGGGCTTATGAAATGAAGACTAGAGTTAGATAAGTACATTAAAGTATAGACAGAGGATTTTTTTAACATATCACAATTAAGCATTTATTATAACATTTAAGAAGACAAGAAATTGCTATGGTATTTCAGAAATGATGTGTTTTTTATTAAATGTGATTTATGTTCATAAACTGTAAATTGTATTTTAAAATTTATAATCTCTCAAAAAGAAAATATTCAATTAAACATAAGGTAGATATTTTTGATTTAAGGAAAATGTTACAAGATTTAAAAAATTAAAGTCATCATCAGATTTTTCATAGAACAATGTACAGAAATGTGCATTCTTGTATGGAGTACTACAATCTTCACTCTTGAGAATGTCATTCACTAACATGTTGGTAAAATTCCACTGGTTCCCAGAAGTTTTCTTTCATCTGGTCATGTCAGATGCTTGTTTCTGTTTGATTCACCTGGCTTATCACTTTTTCTGATCTGAGAAATTTGCTCATTTTCCATTTTACCTCCACCTTTTCTTATATGGACTAATTTATCTTCTTTTAATATCCAGCCTATGACCTCTGCATTGTTCAGCATCACTCATGTCCATCAGCTGCCAGTAGCTGAAAAATTTCATAAACTTGTCTAGCATGTTTCTTCTTTACTTTGAACTTCTCTTGAACGTCTATTACCATAACTTGACTGAGTCTTTGCATTAATCCATCTATTTAATTCTATTCAAAAAAGTAAGTACAGATGATTTTTAGTTTCTTCCTCACATTTTGCTATACTACTTGAATTTTTACAGCAACTCAAGTAATATTTTTATAATAAAAAACTGAAGTAACTCTTGTGTTAATAAAATGATAAGTGTATCACTATTTTTGTATATTCCTGTTTATTCAAAGACTATGTCCAGAAGGGTACACAATCTTGAAAAATCATTGCCCTCAGATAGGAAAATTTGATTTCTGAGAGAATATTATACCATCTGCTTGTAGTTTTGCAACATATATACAGTTTACTCAGTCAAAAATTGTTAAATTTATTCTAGAGGGTTATAAAAAGCTAAGGTATAAAACTAAATGTGTAAATAAATATTTATATATCTATAAATATGTACATATTTATCAACATAAGATTACAAATAATTTTACATTTCTTCTGTTTCCTTGTACTCAATATTAAGTCATAAAAAAAGAGGAAAGCCATTCTTAACTAACCAGACAGAACAAAGCCTCAGGCATGAGGCAGATGTCCCAGGAACATCCAGGGAAAGGAAGTGAAATCCAGAATATAAAAGGCAAATGAAACAAAAAGACTTGAAGAGAAAGCTGAAAAAACCAACAAAAATAAGCACAAAAAGTATTTCAGGAAATTAATTTGAAAAGTCACTAAAAAACTTGACAAAATTAGGAAGGATGTAATAGAACTTAAAGAAATTAAAGAGTCATTCAAGGGCTTTCAAAGGGTGGCAGGAAGTTTCAGCAACAGATTAAACCAAGGAGAAGAAAGAACCTCAGAGCTTGAAGACAATCCTCTCAATGTAACCCTAACTTTTAAAGAAGCTGAGAAGAGAACAAAAAAAGAACAACCACTTAGAGAAGCACAGGACTATACAAAATGAAAAATAGGTGTATGAATTACAGGTGTCCCTCAGGAGGAAGAATCACTAAAGCAATGGAAAATCTTTTTGAGGGAATTATTGTGAAAAAGTTCCCCAGTATCATCAGAGATCCAGATTCATAGCAAATACGACATCTCTAAGACACGCCATATTCAAATTGGCCAAAGTCAAAGTGAAAGAGGAAATTTTATAATGAACTAGACATAAGCAGCAACTGATCTATAAGAGAAAATCCCTTAGGATAATAGCAGATTTCTCAGAAGAAAACTTACAAACCAAAAGGGAGTGGTGTCCCATCTTCAATATTCATAAACAAAACAACTGCCAACCTAGAATTTTGTATACTACAAAACTAAGTTTGACATTTGACAGAGAAATTAAGTCTTTTCTAGACAAGCAAATATGAGGAAATCTGCCAAGTGGGGACAGGCCCTGCAGCAAGTGCTTGGATCTGTGCCATACATGGATAAACACAGTAGCCATCCACCATTGTAGAAACCCCCAAGACAAATGTCAGAGCCCAGCTGCCATCATGACTCAAGAGATAAAGCCAAAGAGTGATGAAGTTCTACTCAACAGAAAGAACAGAAATCCACCCCACTTATCGATTGTTTCAATAAATGTAAATAGCTTGAACTCTCCACCTAAGAGACATAGGCTGGCCAAAAGTATTAAAAGAGTATAAGCCAAGTATCTGCTATCTCCAGGGTGTCTCTAATCCACAAGGACTCATTCAGACTCAAGGAGAAGGACTCATTCAGAACATAATATTCAATGCAGACGGAAACCAAAAGAAAGCTGGTGTAGCAGTTCTCTTTTCAGACAATATAGACTTTAAATCAATAAAGTTGAAGACAGACAAAGATAGTTGTTATATAATGGCAAAGGGAACAATTTAACAAAAAGAAACAGCAATCCTAAATATTTATGCACCTAACACAGGAGCTCCTAGATTGATAAAGAAAACCTAGTTATTCTAAACTAAATGATATGCAGCAGGGTGGTAAAGCTGAGACTTCAAGATGCTTCTGAAAGGGCAGAATAGACCCTCCAAACAGAAAATAAACACAAAAAAAAGGATTTAAACAGAATTCTAGAATAAATGGGCTTATAGAACATTCTACTCCCAACCTCCATAAGTTCTTCTCATCAATTTGTGGAACATTACCTCAGACTGACCTCCTCCTAGACTACAAAACATGTCTCAATGAATATTAAAAAATAGAAATTATACCATACCATTGATCAGACCACAGCAGAATAAAATTAGGAATTAATTACAACAAAAACATCTCTATATAAAGTCATGGAAACAAAACAACCTATTGCTTAATGATAGTTCAAGGAAGAAATTACAATGGGAATCAAAAGATTCTTCCAACTAAATGATAAAAGGGACACAAATTATCAAAATATATGGAATGCAGCTAACGCAGCTGAGAGGAAACTCATAGCCATAAATGCCTACATTTAAAAGATAGGAAGATCACAAATCAACAATCTAATGAATTGTTTCAAAGAACTGAGAAGAGCGAATCAATCTCAAATCCAGCAAAAGAAAAGAAATAACCAATATCAGAGCAAAATTAAATGTAATTAAGAACAAAAGAATTATACAGAAGATTGCTGATGTACATATGGGTACTTAAGGGAAGAGTCATATCTTGATGTGCTTGCAGTGCTAGTAATAATGATTTAATAAGCTTAAAACCAATATTCAATATTGTTTCAATATTTAATTATTTGTGGTAAGTAGGTTAGAAATTGAATTAAGAAAATGATTGCAGATGATGGGCAAAAGGGAACAGAGAGAAGAGAGAAGTAGATCAGAGAAACCCAAAATCTGGTGCAAAATGGAAGCCTGGGCCCTTTAAGACTGAAGAGGTTATTTTGCTGGAACTTCACCCCTCCCCCAGTGTTACTCCACTGGGAGGTCACTAAGCAAGCAGGGCTTGTCCACCCAGGTGGGGCTGCCCTTGCAGGGAGAGTGAGTGCTTTGGGCAAGTTAGGGAATGCAGAAAACTTAAAACTTGTTAAAGAGAGAAAGGGTCTTTCAGGTTAGATAAAAAGAAAAGTACCTCCTTTCCTCTGTCACCTGGGTACAGTCAGAAGTGTCAGTCCATCTGAGCACAACGTTTCTTGAGTGTTAATTGCCACTACTGTGATTTGTGTGCATGGCCTAATTGGGGTCTTCTTTGACATCTTGCTCCTGGACTATGTTCCCTGTCCCATGCTCTGTTTGTGTTAAGATCAGAAATAACTTAGAGCAATAGTAGTAAAAAGTAAACCAGTGTAATTAATGTAGTTGGTTGAAAAAATAGTTTGGTTAGAAAATGCAAGCACAGTAAGAACCATTACATAAGGGTTAGCCTTCAATCATTAGATTGATGGCTAAAACAATGGTATATGCAATAAAAATGGAGTTAGCCTGAAGCAAGGGGCTGTCCATGGTCCTCATGTTTGAAGGTGGACAGACTCTTGACCTAGCTGTTCTTTTAACAAAACAAAAACCAAAAAAACTTTCTCCTTGTGTGACTTTTCATTTTTCCCCTCATCCTCTCATCTCCATCAGCCACTGGGAGGGAACTCATGGCATAGTTTGGAGCTGATCCCCAACAGAAGATTAATAAAATGAAAAGTTGATTTTTTGAAGCTAGGCATGATGGGTTATGCCTATACTCCTAACACTCTGGGAGGTTGAGGCAGGAAGATCCCTTATCTCAGGAGTTTGAGATCAGCTTGAGCAAGAGTGAGACCCCATAACTACTAAGAATAAAAAAATTATCTGGGCATTGTCAGGAGAGCCTGTAGTCCCAGTTACATGGGAGGCTGAGGCAAGAGTACCACTTGAGCCCAGGAGTTTGTGGTTGCTGTGAGCTAGGCTGATGCCATGGCTTTCTAATTGGGTAACAGAATAAGATAAAAATGATGAGAGGGAAAAAAATAAAAGATAAGGAAGAAAAGGTAGGAAGAAAGGAAGGAAGGGAGGGAAGGAGGAAGAGAGGGAAAGAAAAAGACAGAGTAAAAGAAAAGAAAGGAAAAGTTGGTTGATTGAAAAGATTAAATTGACAGGCTCTGACTACATTAACCAGAAAAGCAGAAGAGAATGGCACCTGAGGCTCAAAGGAGTAGGGTGCTGGCCCCATATGTTGGAGGTGGTGGGTTCAAACCCAGCCCTGGCCAAAAGCTGCAAAAAAAAAAAAAAAAAA
>NW_003852466.1:7017008-7021086 GCF_000181295.1 Otolemur garnettii
AAAAAAAAAAAAAAAAAAAGAAGAAGAAGTAGAAATCACAACCAATACCAAGGAAGTACAAAACATTATCTCTGAATACTGTAAAAAATCTCTGTGCTATAAACTTGAAAATGTGGATGAAATGGACAATTTCATAGAATCACATAACCTCCCTAGGAACAATCATGGAAAAAATATTCCTGAACAGACCAATATCAAGTCCCAAAATTGAAGAAGCAATATAAAATCTTCCAACAAAAAAATTTCCTGACCAGATGGTTTTACATCTGAATTCTACCAGACCATTCTGTAGAAATTATTCCATAACATTAAGAAGGAAGAAAAAAAAAAAAAAGAAGGAAGGAATCCTGCAATACATTTTACAAAGCCAATATCACCTTGAAATCAAAACAAGGAAAGGACTCAACTAAAATAGAAAACTACAGAACACTATGCCTCATGAATATAAAAACAAAAATTCTCAGTAAAATTCTACCAAATCAAAATCAGCTGGACATAAAAAAAAATCTACCTTGACCAAGTGGGTTTCATCCAAGAGTTGTGAAGATGGTTCAATATATACAAATCTATACATATAATCCACCACATAAATAGAAGTAAAAATAAAGAACATATGACCTTCACGACAGATGCAGAAAAAGCAACCTTTTTTGATAAGAACACTTAACAAAATTTTTATAGATGGGACATATCTCATATTACAGAGACCATATATGATAAACCCACAGTGAACATCATATTGAACAGGGAAAAATTGAAAGCATTTCTTCTTAGAACTAGAACCAGACAAGTTTGCCCACTTTCATCATTATAGTCTATATAGTCCTGAAGAGTCCTATCCAGAACAATCAGGCGAGAGAAAGAAACCTTTGGTATCTAGGTGGGGAAAGAAGAGGTCAAAGTATTGTTCTTTGCTAATGATACGATCTTATATTTAGAAAACTCCAAAAATACCACCAAGAGACTCTTGGAATTGATAAATAAACTCAAAAGGTCTCAGGTTACAAAATAAATTTTCACAAATTGGTAGTTTCATACCAACTATAGTTAAGCTGAGAATAGAATCAAAGATGGGATACTTTTCATAGTAGCAATAAAAAAAAAATAAAATACCTAGGAATATATTTTATGAAGGTAGGTGAGGAAAGAAATTGCACAGGTTGTAAACAGAGGGAAAAACATATCATGCTCATGAATTAACAGAATCAACATGGTTAAAATGGTTATACTACCCTAAATGATTTACAGATTCAATGCAACCCTCATTTAAATATGCCATTTTTTGGTAGATCTAGAAAAAATAGTTCTACATTTGTTATGGAACCCCAAAAGATCCTGAATGGCCAATACAACCTTACATGATAAGAACAAAGCAGGAACCATAACCTTACCAACTTCAAGTTATACTGCAAGACTACAGGAACCAAAACAGAATGATACAGGCACAAAAACAGATACAGACATACGGATCAGAGATGATGAACCCATTCTCATGTGCCCATCTGATTTTTGACAAAGCAGATAAAAATATACATGGGGAAAAGAATTCCTGTTCAATATAGGTTGATTGACATGTAAAAGAGTGAAATAAGATCCACGCTTATCACCAGTCACAAAAATTAATTCATGATGAATAAAAGACTTAAACCTAAGGCATGAAACTATAATAATTCTAGAAGAAAATGTTATAAAACTCTGATAGATATTGGCCTTGGGAAAATTTTTATGAAGACCCCAAAATCAATCACAGTAGCAACAATAGTATAAACAGACACCTCACAGAATAGGAGAAAATATTTGCATGCTATACATCTGACAAAGGGCTGATGACCAAAATCTACAAAGAATTCAAGCAAATCAGGAACAAAAATATCCAAATAACCACATTAACAACTGGGCAAAAGATGTGAACAGAAACTTTTCAAGAAGATAGTGTAAAGGCCAACAAACACATGAAAAACATTCAACATCTCTCATCATCAGGGAAATGCAAATCAAAACTACAATGGGGAAGATGGCAGACTGCAGCCAGCTTTTTACAGAAGCTCCTGTCCAGAAGGAGGCTTAAAGGACAGAAGTTCAGCAAGGGAGCTGATGGTTTGGAGCAGAGCAGAGAGGGAAGATTGAAGAGCACACTTCAACCTTCCTGAGGTGAGCTGTGACCACAAAAATACAACCAAAAGGTACAAAATCCACCACCAAGCGGATGGGAGTCCCCCCTCCCACAACAAGGGCTTGCAGTTTACTCCATGCAAACAAACGAGCAGAGTTCAAACTTCCTCCCACTTTATCCCATGAGTTATCCCCTAAAAACTGGAACTCCTACTCCTGCTGGTGTGCCACAGCACCCTCCGGCCAAGCATAAAACTGTAAAACTATATAAAACTGTATATAGTCTCCACCTGCAACATTGAACTCTGAGGAGTCCCCACCTACCCACTCCAAGGTCTGGAGGTTTGTTACCTATGGAGTCCAGATTCTTGGGCATCTGCTTGAGAGAAGTGGAGGGGAAAAGGGCTGGTGCTGCTCTGTGCTGACTGTGGCACAGGAGTGAGAAGAAGAAAGTTGGCTTGGAGGAAGCCAATACACCAACAGTGGCATCCTGAGCTGCAAACTGATGTTATTCCAGCCCCATCTCTCTGGGCAACCAGAGGTTCCCGTCAGCAGCCACAGGCAGAACGCTGATAACTTTTGTAAGTAAAGAATCCATTAAAAGAGCCCATTAGTACCAGCCCTCACGGTAATACAGCTGAGACAAAGGCAGTGGGCAGGCAGAGGCTGGAATTGACACCTGAGTGTAAACTGCTATTTGTCTGCTGCCCAGAGGTGAATGCAACCTCTGACTTGCAGAGGAATCTAGCCAAACAGAAGTCTAAATCAAACACACAAGGCCCCCCCCTGCCGAACTCAGATTTCTGGCTGATTTTGCCAGTCGTAAACCCAGGGAGCAGTTTCCTACTGGAATGAATAGGGTCATAGACCTGGGGGATTATGAGTTACTGGATGCAAGGTGGAGAAGGAGGTATTAACCTTCCCAGACTAACCCATTTGCTGGGTGGATCCCTTTGCCATCAGGGAGCACCGGAGCAAGTTATATCTGAGCAGCAAGCGGACCCCTCTTATCTAGCTGCTGGAGACATTTGAACTCTTCCACCTGAAACTGGTGCTGACTGGGACAACACCCTTAAACTGGGACCTAGGGACTATTCAAAGGGGCACCCTGGGTGTATGGTGGAGGGAAGGTTTGATTTTCCTTGCCTAATTGTTGTTTGTGGTGGGTGGGGCAACCTAATTGCTGGTATTTCTCCACAGCACAGCCTTCAACCAAGAGTAACTGAATCACTAGGGTAGGACAGAGACCAGCTGAAAATAAGACACAGCCACTTAGCCGCACCACACCAAGCAGGTTCCAGTCTCTCAGGCCGTAACACCATACAGGTCCTTGACAGACTTCAAGGGGAAAAGTCAAATGGGGTAAAATAATCATGGGGCGGAATCAGCGGAAAAGCTCTGGTAATATGAATAACCAGAGTAGATGAACTTCCCCAAGAAAGGATGTGGCTGGTAATATGAATAACCAGAGTAGGTCAACTCCCCCCAAAAAGGATGTAGTAGACAAAACTGAAGATCCCCTTTATAAACAAATGGCTGAGATGTCAGACATTGAATTCAGAATCTGGATTGCAAATAAGATAAACAGAATAGAGGCAAAGATAGAAGTAGAAATTCAAGGAGCATTCCAAAAGTTCACTGAATAATTCAACGTATTCAAAGACAAAACCACCAAAGATTTTGAAACATTAAGGCAAGAGATTGCAGCCCTCAAAGATCTGAAAAATACGGTAGAATCTCTTGGTAACAGAGTGCAGGAGGAAGAAGAAAGGATCTCAGATGTAGAAGACAAAGCTTCTGAATATGTCCAAATGTCCAAAGAGAATCAGAAATGAAAAGGAAGAATAGATCATTCTCTCAGAGAGCTCTGGAATAATTCAAAGAAAACTAATATTCACCTTCTAGGAATCCCTGAAGGCAACAGTTGCTTCGCAAACCACAGAGGCTCTTCTTTTGAAATTATGAA
>NW_003852466.1:7024004-7027331 GCF_000181295.1 Otolemur garnettii
TTATCAGACCTCAGACTATACTATAAATCGATAGTGATCAAAACAGCATGGTACTGGCACAAAAACAGAAAGGTAGATGTATTGAACAGAATAGAGAGCCAAGAGATGAATCCAGCCACCTACCGTTATCTGATCTTGACAAGCGAATTAAAAATATTGAGTGGGGAAAAGATTCCCTATTTAACAAATGGTGCTGGGCTAACTGGATGGTGTCTTGTAGAAGACGGAAACTAGACCCATACCTTTCACCGTTAACTAAGATAGACTCTAACTAGATTAAAGATTTAAACTTGACATGAAACTATGAAAATACTAGCGGAAAGCATAAGGAAAACACTTGAAGAAATTGGTTTGGGAAAAAACTTTATGAGGAAGACCTCTCGGGCAATTGAAGCAATGTCAAAAATACACTTCTGGGACCTGATCAAACTAAAAAGTTTCTGCACAGCCGAGAACACAGTAAATAAAGTGGGTAGACTGCCCTCAAAATGGCAGAAGATATTTGCTGGTTATGTCTCCGACAAAAGTTTAAAAACCAGAATCCACAGAGAACTCAAATGTATTAGCAAGAAAAAAACAAGCGATCCCATCTCAGGGTGGGCAAGGGACTTGAATAGAAATTTCTCTAAAGAAGATAGGCACATGGCCTACAGTTATATGAAAAAATGCTCTCCATCCTTAATCATCAGAGAAATGCAAATCAAAACTACTTTGAGGTACCACCTAACCTCAGTAAGATTAGCCCATATCACAAAATCCCCAAATCAGAGATATTGGAGTGGATGTGGAGAAAAGGGAACACTTCTACCCTGCTGGTGGGAATGCAAATTAATTCTTTTTTTTTTTTTGGAAAGACATCTGGAGAACACTGAGAGAACTAAAAATAAACCTGCCATTTGATCCTGCAGTTCCTTTATTAGGTGTATATCCAGAAGACCAAAAACAGAATTACAACAAAGACATTTGTATCAGAATGTTTATTGCAGCCCAGTTCATAATTTGCTAGGTCATGGAAGAAGCCTAAATGCCCATCGACATGAATGGATCAATAAATTGTGGTATATGTATACCATGGAATATTATGCAGTCCTAAAGAAAGATGGAGACTTTACCTCCTTCATGTTTATATAGATGGAATTAGAAAATGTTCTCAGTAAAGTATCTCAAGAATGGAAGAAAAAGTATCCAATGTACACAGCCCTATTTTGAAACTAATTCATAGCTTTTATAGGAATGTCATAACCTAATTATAGCCTTAGAATATGGGCAGGGGGTGGGAGAGGGGAGGTGAGAGGGTGGATGGGGGGAGGGAGGGTGATTGGTGGGGCCACCTATATGGTTTATCTTACAAGTGTACAAGTGAATCTTTATAAAGCAGAGTATGAATGTCTTAATAACTAAGAGAATGACATGAAGGTTATGTTAACCAGTTGGATGAGAGTATTTCAAAATGTATATGAAAACAGCACACTGTACCTCATTGTTGTGACCCATCAGCCTCCTATGGCCCTGGTCTCGTTGGCACAGGAAGGAACCAGGTGAGAGGTGGATTAGAAGTACAAGCTTGTGTAAGGCGGGCTAGCCCTTACTTTCCAGGTAACCCTGAGCAACCTCCAAACCAGCCTTTTATTGAAACAGAATGATACAGGTGAGGGGAGTAATTAACAATGACTACGTGCTGAGGGCACCAGTTCCTTCTCCATAAGGAGCATCTGTGGACAAGTTGCCTGAGAGTCCACCCCTCAGTTGTAAATCATCTTGCTTAGAGGTTGTCTGTCTCTTGGCGTCCTCTACACCCCATGATTGCGTTAATATACATAGTTATGCTATAAGAAATAAAAAAATAAAAACAAACAAAGAAACAAAAAACTACAATGAGGTATCACCCAACTCCATTAAGAATGGCTCTTATCAAAAGGTTCCAAAATGACAGGTGCTGCCATGGATGCAGGGAGAAAGGAACCCTTATATGCTGTTGGTAGGAATGCAAGCTAGGACAACCTCTATGGAAAGTAGTATAGAGATACCTCAAGGAGCTAAATCCAGCAAAACTAAGAGGTATTTACCCAAAGGGAAACAGGACATTTTATTCAAAAGACACTTGCACTTGAATGTTTACAGCAGGACAACTCATGATAGCAAAAATATGAAAACAACCTAAGTGCCCATCAGTACATGAATGGATTAATAAAATGTGGTGTGTGTGTATATATATATGTGCACCAGGGAGTACTACTCAGCCATAAAATAATTGTAATCTAGTACCTTTTGTAGCAATCTGAATGGATCTGGAGACTATTCTTCTAAGTGAAGTATGCAAGAATGGAAAAACAAACCCCACATGTAGTCAACACTGAATTGGAACTAGTCAATCAATATTCATGTGCAAGTAAAACTCAGCTGGATTTAAGTAAGTGGGAGGCGAGAGGGGGGAGCAAATAAATTCACACCTAACCAGTATCGTGCACATTATCTGGGTGATGGGCTCATCTACAATGTTGATGCAAAGCAGTACAAGAGCAGTGTATTCAACCAAAAAGTTTATACCCTCATAATATTGAATAAAAATTTGAAAAAATAAAAATGAGAACGAAGTATTGTCAATTTTAATTGATGCTGAAAAAGCATTCAATAAAATTCATTATTCCTTCATGATTAAAAACTCTCAACTAATTGGATATAGAAAGAACATACCTCAACATGATAAAGGCTGTATAGAAAAACCAACAGTTAACATCATACTGAAAACTTCTATACTAAGATCTGGAACAAGATGAGAATGTTCACTTTCACCATTTCTACTCAATATAGCAGGGAAAGTCCTATCCAGAGCAATTAGGCGAGAGAAAGAAATAAAGGGCATCCAAGTTGGAAAGGAAGAAATCAAATTACCTTCGTTGGCATCAATGTGATCTTATATTTAGATAGATCTAAAGACTCTGCCAAAAAACTCTTAGAAGTGATAAATGAATTCAGCAAAAATGAAGGATACAAAATCAATATATAAAAATGAGTACATTTCTATACTCTGACAGTGATCAATCAGAAAAAGCATTCAACATAGCAGTCTTATTTATAATAGCTATAAAAAATTGAAGCTTTATGAGGGAAACTATAAAATGTTCATGAAAAAGATGAAGAGAGCACCCCCAAAATTTAAATATACTCCACGCTGGGTACTGTGCTAGAAGGCTTGGAATTTGACAGCCCATGACTCTTAGTAAGCTATGTTCAAACAGATTGAGTTTATCAATTATATGAGCAAACTGCACAGGGAACAGGAGGGATGCATAGTTCCATACTAGAAGCTATATGCTTTTTTTTTTT
>NW_003852466.1:7027466-7035949 GCF_000181295.1 Otolemur garnettii
ACTACAAGTGCCCACTACAATGCCCGGATATTTTTTGGTTGCAGTTGTCATTGTTGTTTAGCAGGCCCAGGCTGGGCTCCAACTCGCCAGCCTCGGTGTATGTGGCTGGCGCCCTACTCACTGAGCTATGGGCTCCGTGCTAGCTATATGGTTCTTGACTGGGTCTCTCTGGTGAAGCAGAACGTTCCCATCTCTGCATTTCACACACAGGTCTGCCTCATTGCCCAGGTTCAGGTGTCTCATGTTCCTCTCTGGCCCAAGCAGAGACCATGTATTAATCATTTCTGTTGTACCTGGGTTTGGAACAGTGGACACTCAAAGAACAGTTGGATAGATTGACAAAATGACCAATATTTTTTGTAGGCCTGGTTAAAGTGTGTATTATTTTCAAAATCAGGTTCATTTACTAGATACCTCCTTTTTCTTATTTTTGTCATCATGGATGTAGCGGTCATGTAGTATAAATTAAGCCACAGATTAATTTTTCTAAATTAGGAACAATGAACATAGGATCTGTGTATCTCTAAAATCGTAACACAGAATTCTGTCTATATGTTCATGGTTCTTATTTTTCTGAAAAGAGGATTCTAGTAGGTATAAGATTCCCAAAAATGACCATAACTGATGCTGAGTCCCAGTTCTAAATTTTAGGCTGAGTTAATTGTACTGTGTAGATCCACACTGCCTCTTTGCTGCTTTACCATTGCTAATTGGCATTCAGCCACAACGTTCAGGGCCAAGTTCGTTGTCAGGTAATTAGCAGTGAGAGCCAACAGGGTGTTTTTTTTTTTCTGCAAGTGAGCAACAAGACTCCTTGGGTCTTGAATTGAGCATTTGGAAAAACCAAAACATCCTGCTGCTGGGCTTGAAATTCTGTTTTTATTCCAGTTTTTTTTCCTCTTACGTCTCCCCTGATGTGACAATAAGTGATCACGCGTCTGACAGTCAGATGAAGAACAAAGTGGTGCATTTAGCGCTCAATGTTTCTGAGTGAAAAACACCTAATATGGATGCCAGAAAAATGTTCTTCACAATCACTCTGAAGTGTAGAGCACGAAGAATGAAAATGCTTTAGACATTGAGAACTCTGCAACAGATTTCAATTCCAGGCATATTTCTCAAGTGGCTGACCGTATGGAAAATGCCTCATAACAACAGGAAGAAATGGAGAGAGAGGGCAGCGCCTGTGGCTCAGTGAGTAGGGTGCCTGCCCCACATACTGAGGGCAGCAGGTTCAAACCTGGCCCTGGCCAAACTGCAACAAAAAACAGCTGGGTGTCATGGCAGGTGCCTATAGTCCCAGCTACTCAGGAGGCTGAGGCAAGACAATCGCCTAAGCCCAAGAGCTGGAGGTTGCCATGAGCTGTGATGCCACAGCACTCCACTGAGGGTGACTGAGTGAAATTCTGTCTTTAAAAATGAAAGAAAGAAAGAAATGGAGAGAAGGAAGAGAGGAAAGTGAAGCTCAACAGGGCAATCCCTTTTGAAGTACCCCAGTGGATAAGAGAATGCTGGTGTTCATTTAAAATTCATGAAAATAGAAACAGTTTATGCTACTTTTAAATTAAAGAACTGTTCCTAATATAGAATATCAGCAAAGCTAATGAATTTATGGAAAGGAACTGTTTCCTGGTGGACTAATGCACTAATTAGACCCGGCACCGACACCGCTAACAGGAGACCAGGGCTTCAGAGACAGAAGCTGCCGTGGTGGAGCTTACATAGCCACCAGCCTCAGACCCAGACCTCACAACATTTGGTTCTTTGGGATCAGTTTCCTCCATGGCCAAGAGACAGTCCAGGTCTGCTTTTATGCCAGTCATGGCAATTCCAGCTTCTTTTTCCAGAATCACCTTTTCTCAACTTTCCAATTAAGTGGAAAGAGTCCCTAATTGCAGTCTACAAACTCTCAGCGAGTCATGAAGAGTAAGAGTAAGATGGCACTTTTGTCATCAAAAATGGGTTTATTTTGGCTGATACAAAACACTGTTTGCAACTTTAAATAATCAGAGGTCATGGGGAGAAAGCAAGTCACCTTGCCTTACCTGGATTTAAACATACACTTTGCCTATTACTTAAATCAAGAGGATGAAGGTCCCTGCACAAAGCCTAGCTTAAAGTTAAGATTACACTAGTTGTATTACTTAGCCTTCTGAAGTAAACAGTGTTCTTCAAGGTTAGGGAAAATTGTACAGGGAGTCCCCATGCTATGAACATGATAGCTTCTGTAGATAAATTTGTATGTCAGTTTGTCCTTAAATTGAATTTATATGTACATTGGAATAGGTACCTGCATATTTACCTATTATCTGTAACAGTTTCTGGTTGTATGCCACTTGAATGCTTATAACTCATGCAAGGACTTACTGCAATAGCCTCTGTTCATAAGTGTGAGTTGTATGTAAGTCAGATGTTTGTAATTCAGAGACTGCCTATATTGGATGAGAAAACTACTAAATAAAATACTGTGAAAGAAGTACTACCTCATACAAATTATTTTGGCAAGGCTGGTCTGAGTATTAAAACAAGCAAAAATTATTACTATAGTTACTGAATAAGCGAAAAACATTAGTTTACAAAATCATTGTATTCTTTTTAGAACAAATATGCTGTGAATAACTTCATATTTTTAAGTATAATACTATACATAAGCTACTATAGATTCATCGACCTCTGTAACTATTTTGTCTTTCTGCTCTGCTTCCTTTCCTCACTCTGTGCAGTCAAGCAACTTTATTCCCACGGCAGGCACAGCCTCTTGCAGGGGTGGGAATGATACTGTTGCAATCAGTTGTGTGACCAACAGAGAGTTAGCTCAGTCTGTACTGATTTCATGACTGGTCTCAATACATAAGCCTCTCTCTCATTTCTGTGTTTACAACAAGACTCCCCTCAAAGCCACATGCCTCCTGGACCTCACCTTGCTGGCTGTGCCATGCTGTTTTGCTCTCCCAAACCTCTCTGCTGACCTAAAAGGATGCCCCTGCTAGAAGCAGCAGATGCCGACCCTGGTGAGCCTATGGTGGACTCCAAACATCCTGAGTACTTGACTGAACCTCCTTCCGGTTAAGAAAGACTAGCAGGAAGAAATGAATGTGTTGTGGCAGGATGTCAGGCTACCAAGAAGGAAATCAGAGGTATCTTTGGAGTCCAGCGCCCACTTTCCCAGACAGCTCACACCAGCTAGCCCAAGTGCTCAGACCATGAACAACTCAGCTGGAAACCTCACTTTCCTTTTGGCAGGTCTCCCAAACCATATCCTACACAGACAAAAGTTGGAGCACACAGCAGATTAGAACTTAGCCGCCACTATTCATGCCCCATGGACAAGTGACTAGAGGCTGTGGAGGCTCATGCTGATTCATTCCAGCATGGAGCAGAACTGGCAGAATTTTAAATATACAGCTCCTTAGACAAATCATTTTTATAGCTTTCTAGGAGTGCACATGCTGCTTAGACAATAAATCTAGCTAAATATAAAACTGGGAGCCTGAAATACTTATATAATCTATAATTCTACATTTTCAATTTAACTGACATGTCTGTATAATATCTGTATTCAGACAGGGAAGCATTGATCCAAAAGCTCTGTCAGATTTTTTAAAAATGGGTGTATTTCACTATTTGTTTGGAAGACTTTTTGTGTGTGGGAACATAATGGTCTATAAGAGCAGTTATACAGTAATGGAGGATATTTAGGGCTATTATATTTCTGTTCACTTGGAATCTAGAAGAGAGACAATTCCTTCATTTTGAATGGAGGAAGCTGATAAGATGCAGCCATATTTTAAAAAATATTTATTTATTATTCATTTATTTATCTTAGCTCCTGTTCTTTTAGGAAAAATACAAACTTGGATGTCTACATGAGGAGAATTATAAAGAGGGAGTAAGAAAATTAACTTTTCAGGAAGCCAGAACTTTTGAGCTACTAAATATTTATAGGATGGATGGAATAAAGAAAAGATAGACAGAGGAGGTTTGTTTCGATATTAGAAATGGGAGTTTCTTTTGCCAATAATGAGAGGCTGTAGAATGAACAGTAGTTCCTCACACTCATTCTGTTCCTGGAATGTCTCTTCTCCTCCTTCTTAGCGGGGGATGGATGTAGCCACTCTGAGGTCAGAATCCGCCCCTGGTGCTGCGAGCCCTAGGGGCTGCTCAGTGACAATCCAGTCCTTCTTTCACAGCTGCAGTGTTTATGCCATATTTTAACTGATTCTGAAGTTGTTTTTATAGTTGAGCTTCCTTCCTCCCTCTCTCGGATTATAATAAGCCAAGCATCTTTGCTGGTAAACTTTACATATCTTTCTCTTTCACTTCTAATTTTTACACAAAACACCAGAACTAGCAGGAATGGTTGGGATTCTTAAACAAAGAATCAACATTTACATAGGAAATTAATTTCTTAAACCTCTTTTAAAGCATGGACTGAAATGGGAACCATATGTTCATTCAATGAAACAGGTATATAAACAGCATTCTACTTGAGCAATGGAGACTTTTGGGGTATACAAGTTTTGGTTATAGTTTGTTTTGTACATTTCAGGTCAAAGTTATAAGTGTGCCCTTAACCCAGAATGTGTGCACTGTACCTGTTATGTGTGAATTAATCCAACCCCCACCCCCTCCCAACTACTTGATTTCCATTGAGTTTTACTTCCGTTTGTGCACATGTGTTGATTGACTAGTTCCAGTTTAGTACTGAGTACATGTGCAGTTTTTTTTTCCATTCTTGTGATACTTCACTTAAAAGAATGGTCTCCAGGTCCATCCAGGTTGTTACAAAAGATACTAGATCACCATTTTTATACAAATACCACATTTTATTAATCCACTCAAGTATTGAGGAGCATGTGGGTTGTTTTCACATCATTGCAATTCTGAATTGTGCTGCTATAAAATTTGATTACAAATGTCTTTATAATAATAAAAACGTTCTTTTGCCTTTGTGTAAATACCTAGTAGTGGGATTGAAGGATCAAGTGGTAGATGTACTTTCAGCTCTTTGAGGAATCTCTATAGTGCTTTCCATAAGGTTGTACTGGTTTGCTGTCCCAACAGCACTACCTATAAATGTTCCTTTCTCTCCACAGCCACACTAGCTCTTGTTGTTTTGGGATTTTTTGATAAAAGCCATTCTCAGTGGAGTTGGGTGATACCTCACTATGATTTTCATTTGAATTTCCCTGATGATGTGAGATGTTGAACTTCTTTCTTTGGCCATTAGACTATCTTCCTTTGAAAAGTTTCTGTTTGTGTCTTTTGCCCAGTTTTAAATAGGGTTGCTTGACTTTTTTTCTTGCTGATTTGCTTGAATTCTTTGTAGATTCTGGTTATAAGGCCTTTATCAGATGTACAGCATGCAAGTATTTTCTCCCATTATGTGGGTTGTCTACACTCTCTTGACTGTGTCCTTGGCTGTGCAGAAAACTTTTAAACCAGGTCCCACATGTTTATTTTTGTTGTTGCTATGATTGCTTTTGAGATCTTCCTCACAGATTCATTCCTGCTGGCTCTCCTCCCACAGCCCTTGCAGTATGTTGAGCTCCTGTGAGACAGTGCTGGGGCAAGTGAGAGCTGGACAGGTACTGGGCGACTCTGTGCCTCACTGAGGAAAAATAACTAAACATGAGCAAAGGAGACCCTACGAAGCTGAGAGACAAAATGTTATCACATGTGTTCTTTATGCCACTTTGTTGGGAGGAGCATGGAAGAAGCACCCAGAAGCTTCAGTCAGCTTCTCAGAGTTTTCTAGAAACTGGTCAGAGAGGTGGAAGACCATATCTGCTAAAGAGAAAGGAAAATCTGAAGATATGGCAAAGGCAGACAAGGCCCATTATGAAAGAGAAACGAAAACCTGTATTCCTCCTAAAGGGGAAACTAAAAGTTCAAGGATCCCAGTGCATCTGGGAGGCCTCCTTCTGTCTTTTTCTCATTCTGTTCCGAGTATCAACCAAAACTCAAAGGAGGACATCTCTGCCCATCTATTGGTGATGTTGCAGAGACACTGGGAGAGATGGGGACCAACACGGCTGCGGGTGACAGGCAGCCTTATGAAAAGAAGTCTGCAAAGCTGAAGGAAAAGGATATTGTTGCACACTGAGCTAGAGGAAAGCCTGATGCAACAAAAAAGAGAGTTGTCAAGACTGAAAAAGGCAAGAAAAGAAGAAAGAGGAAGAAGATGAGGAAGATGGAGAGGAGTAGGGAGACAAAGAGGATGAAAGTGATGAAGAAGAGTAAGTTGGTTCTAGGACAGTTTTTTTTCTGGTCTATAAAGTATTTAATCCACTGTGCACAACTCACTCCTTTTAAAGAAAAAAACTGAAACATAAGGCTTATTTTTAAACTATACAGTGTCTTTTTTTATTTTTTTGTATAGTCAATACACTACCTAATCTGTCTTTAGATAACCCTGTCCTGTTGGTATTTTCAATAGCCACTGACAGTAGGGTATGGGGGTTGTAGGTTGGCATGGGAATTTAAAGCAGGTTCTTGTAGGTGCACAGAACAAATTAGTTACATATGAGATGGCAGTTTTTTACATCTGCAGTTGTCTTTGATTCAGCTCATATGAAATAATTGTTGTTCTGTTAACTGAATACCACTCTGTAATTGCAAAAGAGAAAGTTACAGCTATTTTGTTGACCTTCTAAATGCCTCTAAGTAAATACATTTTTTTTATTAAAAAACAAAATAATTTAAAAACAACTTATTTCCTGAGGCTGTTATTTATGAGTTTCTCCAACATTTTCTTCTAGAATGCTTATGGTTTTATGCCTTAGGTTTAAGTCTTTTATCCATTGTAAATTAATTTTTGTAAGTGGTGAGGGTGTGGAATCTGTTTCAGTCTTTTACTTGTGACTATCCAATTTTCCCTGAACCATTTATTGAATAAGGATTCAGTTCCCCAGTGTATGTTTTTGTCTGCTTTGTTAAAAATCAGATGGGCATATAAGGAGAGTTTCATCTCTGTGTTCTCTGTTCTGATCCATAGATCTACATCTCCATTTTTGTGCCAGTACCACACTGTTTTGTTTACTATAGTCTTATAGTATAGCTTGAAATCTGGTAAGGTTATGCCTCCTACTTTGTTCTTATTATGTAAGGTCACATGGCTATTCAGGGTCTTTTCTGGTTCCATACAAAGAGTAGAACGATTTTTTTCTAAATCTAAATGGCAGTGGTATTTTAATGAGAATTTCATTTAATGTGCAAATCATTTGGGTAGTATAGCCATTTTAACAATGCTGATTCTGTCAGTCCATGAACATGATATATTTTTCTGTCTAGTTCCTCGTGGTGATTCATTTGAGGATAAAAACAATTAAGTTTGTGTCCTCTGCAATTTGTTTCCTCAGGGTTTCATAGTTTTCCCTGTACAGGTCTTTCATTTCCTTAAATATATTCCTAGGTATTTTATTTTCTCTGTTGCTACTGAGAAAGGTATTACATCTTTTATTTGATTCTCACCTTGGTGCTGGCACATATGAAACCTACTGATCTGTGTACATTTATTTTGTGGTCTGAAACTTTACTGAATTTATTTATCAATTCCAGGAGTCTCTTGGTTGAATCTTTGAGGTTTTCTAGCTATTAGGTCATATCGTCAGCAAAGAGTGATAATTTGACCTCTTCTTTCCTCATTTGGATGCCTTTGATTTCCTTCTCTTGCCTGATTGCTCTGGCTTGACTTCCAACAGTGTGTTGAAGAGAAGAAGAGATAGTTGCTTCCAGATATAAGCAGGAATACTTTTCATTTTTCCCCATTTATTATGATGTTGGTTGTGGTTTATAATATGTGACCTTCAAACAGTTTTGAGGTTAAGTCCCATTATGTTAAACATTCTTATCAAAAAAGGTACTAAATTTTGTCAAATGCTTTTTCTGAATAAATTTAAAGGATAATATGGTTTTGCATCTATTTATGTGGTAGATTACATTTATATATTTGCATATGTTGAACCATCCTTATATCTCCAGAATGAAGCCTACTTGGTCATGATGAATTATGTTTTTGATGTGTAGCTGAATTTTGTTTGCTAAGATTGTATTGAGAATTTTTGCATCTATACTAATACAGGGTATTGGTTTGTAGTTTTCTTTTTCATTGTGTTCTTTCCTGACTTTGGTCTCAAGGGATATTGACCTCATATAATAGGTTAGGGAGGATTCCTTCCTTCTCAATGTTAAGGAATAAGTACAAGCAGTAGAGGTACCAAATACTTTATAGGTTTGGTAAAATTTGGTTTTTTGGAGTCTTTTTTATTACTGCTTCAATTTTTGTACTTCATGTTGGTTTGTTGAGGAGTTCTTTATCTTATTTATTTGTTCATTTCTTTTTGTATTTGTTTATTCTTTTCTTTTTTTTTGTTACAACTGAATATTTTTATTTATTTTTATTTTTTTTCCTGTTTATTGAATAGTAACTGTGTACATTAATGCACTTCTGGGGTACAGTGTGGTGTTTTCACAAACAATCC
>NW_003852466.1:7037025-7038362 GCF_000181295.1 Otolemur garnettii
CCCAGGCCGATATCTTCAAGTGTTTTCCCTGCACTTTCTTCTAGTATTTTTATGGTTTCATGTCTTAAGTTTAAATCTTTAATCCAGTGAGAGTCTAATTTAGTTAATGGTGAAAGGTGTGGGTCCAGTTTCAGTCTTCTACAGGTTGCCAGCCAGTTCACCCAGCACCATTTGTTCATTTATTTTTGGAGACAGAGGCTCAAGTTGTCACCCTGGGTAGAGTGCTGTGGCATTACAAGCTCACAGCAACCTCAAACTCCTGGGCTTAAGCAATTGTCTTAACTCAGCCTCCCAAGTAACTGGGTCTATAGGCATCCACCACAACACTTGGCTAATTTTTGGTAGTAGTTGTCATGGTTGTTTGGCAGGCCTGGGCTGGATTCGAACCTGCCAGCTCCGGTGTATGTGGCTGGCGCCCTAGCCACTGAGACATAGGCGCTGAGCCAGGAGTTCTATCTTTCTGATTGAGCCTAGGGGGGTTGTGTGTTTCCAAAAATTTGTCCATTTCCTTCACTTATTCAATTTTGTGAGCATAGAGATTTTTATAGTATCCTGAGATGATATTTTGTATTTCCATGACATTGGTTCTGAGTTCCCCTTTTTCATTTTTAATTGAGCTTATTAGAGTTCTTTCCTCTCTGTTTCTAATTAATCTAGCCAGAGTCTCATCAATTTTGTTTATCTTTGCAAAGAACCAAGTTTTTGCTTCATCAATTTTCTGTATAGTTCTTTGTTTCTCAATTTCATTTAGTTCTACTCTGACCTTGATTGTTTCTTCTCTTCTTCTGGTTTGGGGATTTGTTTGCTCTTCATTTTCTGGTTCCTTTAGGTGAATCATTTGAGGTTATAAAGAATTAAGTTACAATGTTTGCATTTGTTAGGTAGAGTCACTCTTGTAGATGTGTTCCACCTCCAGAAGGTGTGCTATATAATCTTACACTGTGCCTATTAAGTGGGAGCACACTCACACCCTCCTCGCCTTCCTCCCCTCTTTTTTCCTACCCCATCTTGAATTGAATTGAATTTTTCTCTTAAGTGGGCATATATTAGATCATCTGTTGGCTTCATATTAGTATTGAGTACACTGGATACTTGCTTTTCCAGTCCTGTAATACTTTATTAAGAAGAATGTACTTCAACTCCATCCAGGTTAACATAAAAGATGTAAAGTCTCCATATTTTTATTGCTAAGTAGTTTTCTATGGTATAAGTATACCACAATTTATTAATCCATTTATGGGTTGATGGCTACTTGGGTTGTTTCCACATATTGGTGATAATAAATCAAGCTGCAATAAATAATCTAGTGCAAATGTCCTTATGATAATTTTTTTTTT
>NW_003852466.1:7038853-7041488 GCF_000181295.1 Otolemur garnettii
CCTTAGCTGTACAGAAGCTTTTCAGCTTAATTAAGTTCCATGTGTTTTTTCTTTCTTTCTTTTTTTTTTTTTGTTATTGTTGTTATTGCCAATGAATTCTTCTTCATAAAATCTTTCCTCAGGCCAACATTATCAAGAGTTTTTCCCATGCTTTCTTCTATGATTTTTATCACTTCATGTCTTAGATTTAAATCTTGTATCCATCTTGAGTCAATTTTTGTAAGTAGTGAAAGCTGTGGGTCCAGTCTCAATCTTTAACATATGACATCACTCTTCCAGACTTCAGGTTATATTTCAAGTCCAAAGTGATCAAAACAGCATATTATTGGCACAGAAATAGAGACATAGACATATGGAACAGAATAGAAAACCTAGAGATGAAACCAGCCTCTCATTACCATCTGATCTTTGATAAACCAAACAAAAGCATATACTGGGAAAATAATTCTTATTCAGTAACTGGTGCTGGGAGAACTGGATTATAGTATTTAAATAGACAAAATGATAAACAAATCTGCTATATTATTTGATTCAATATTATTTATAAACTAGAAATACATGTATTCTAAGTTTTTCATAATTTTTAGTAAGAAATTTAGATAGAAGCTTTTGAACACTGACCAAAGTCAATTTGGTCATTTACAATTATCATACTTTTAGAAGTAAATAATTGTAGCTTCTAACAGTTACAAGTGGGTTAGTGTTATTGAGTTACTCTACATGATATCAAAACACAGAAATATATAATAATCTAGGAATATTTTATAGCAAATCATGCTGTGCATATCAATATTAATGATCCTTAAGCTTCATCCATTAAGGCGATTGCCCCATGCAGGAAAGGAATCTGAAGTTACTGTGAGCTCTGTTGCCCCAGCACTCTACCAGTGGCAAAAAAGTGAGTTTCTATCTCAAAAAAACCTCAAAGTTCTGAGATTAGCAGAAAGGTAACATAAGAGGTATTAGATATATGCGGGTATTTTTCTGAACACATAAGTGCAGTGAACTATCTGTCAGGGAAGTTAGATCAGAGAAGTGGCATTTAGGTGCAAGTCCTTTCCACTTAATAACTGTGACCTTGAGGATGCTATTTAACCACTGGAAGTCTCAGTCACTTAGACTATAAATTATGATGGGATACTATAGCATCTGAAAGCATTTTGTATACCTCAAATATTACAAAAGCAGTATAGTCCCTATACATATTAAAACATTATGTTTACACTCAGAAAATTTTAAAAAATAACAGTCTTTGAGAGTATGGAGGATTGGGGGATTTACAAGAACAGAATACAAAGGGTAAAATAATGAGACATAAAACTGAAGAGGTAGGCAAATACCAACTCTTAATTCTTGCAAGTCATGTCAATTCTGGACCGTACCCTAAACTGCAGAGACCCAGTAAAGGTCTTTAATCCAGTTGTGCTGGGAAGGACAGGACACAAATCATATTTGTTTTTTCTAAAGTTTCATTCTAGCTGCAAAATGTATAATGAAGTCCTAAGCCAGTAAGTTTTTCATTAAACATTAGCCCAACAGTTGTCTGGCCAGAATTTGAAATTTTGTGGTGTATTATAATGGATTAAATGGATAGGTGCTTATTCTTAGCAAAAAGTGAATATTAAGCAAAGACAATTATATTTAGATGACTTGAGTTATACAATCCATCTCAGAAGGAAGAACTATCCAAATGAAGGAAAATTTATTTTTCTTTAAAATGTTTATCAATTCCTGATTGTATGTATGTTTATTTCACTAGTTCTTAAATCTTAATTTTTTACTTTATAAGAAGATATATTTTTTATATATCATGTAGTTCAGAAATTTGTTTTTACATTTTGGTTATGGACCCCTTTATTTTCTTAAAAACTATTAGGGATTGCTAAGAGTCTTTATTTATATAGACTACATCTACTAATATTTACCATATTAGAAAATTAAGCTGATGAACTTTAAAATTTTTATTTATAATTCATTTTAAATAATAGCAAACCCTGGGAGGTGCCTGTAGCTCAGAGGAGTGAGGCACCGGCCCTATATGCTGGAGGTGGTGGGTTCAAACCCAGCCCTGGCCAAAAACTGCAAAAAAAACCAAAACAAAACAAACAAACAAACAAACAAAAAAAGAACCCTTTAAATGCAAATATAAGAAATGTGTTTTTTATAAAACATAATTAGATTTTCTAAAATAAGCAAACCAAAAATAGTAAAAAGTGTGGCATTGTCATCTGGCCTGAGAGGGGAACAATTCTCTTACACGGTTCTCCATTTAATGTACTTTGGTTAAAGTAAATGAATAAAATCCAATCTCAGGTAATTGGAAACAGGAAGGAATAGTTTAATAATTATTTCAGACAATTGGAAATCTTCTTTCCTACTACACCAAAATAAGGCAGGTGGTAGTTTCTTTCTTTTTTTTTGAGGCAGGGTCTCACTATGTCACGCTTGGTAGAGTGCTGTCACAGCTCACAGCAACCTCCAACTCTTGGACTTAAGCGATTCTCTTGCCTCAGCCTCCCAAGTACCTGGGATTACAGGCACCCACAACAATGCTGGGTTAGAACTTGCCAGCCTCAGTGTATGTGGCTGGTGCTGTAACCACTGTGCTATGGATGTTGAGCCTAGTGGTAGTTTC
>NW_003852466.1:7041820-7044944 GCF_000181295.1 Otolemur garnettii
AAGTCATATTTAAGAAACAATATTGCATAAAATTATTATTTTGTGTTTCATCAAAGAAATTTTTCATGATGCTGCATTTAGTTTTTACTGGAGGTGTGTGGTAGGCATGATGGAGTCATCTCAGTGATGACTGCAGAGTTCATTGCCACTGTCTTGATTCCTGCTAAGGCACTAGGCAAATGAATAAATAGGCAAATAAAAAGGCAAATACAATCTGAGTATTATTACAAAAATAGTTTGGTCTTTTGGACTCTATGAGGACTCTGTGAGTTACACTTTGAGAACCATTGGCATAGATTTTCCTTGGTACAGGTTGGTACACACAACTGAATTATTTGCTGAATGTATTATCAATCAATGAGAATCGTGTGCAACTGAGATCAGGATAGTTGCATCTAATCTGAGGTGCAGTAGCTTGGCTTTTGTTGCACAGATCTTGTTTATAAGAGTGTAGACAGAAAACCCAGACCAAGCATGTATGCAAATCTGTAACTTGAAAAACACAGATATGAAGTCATGGTGATCTAACTTGGCAGGATGTTTGACAGCAGAATAGTCATGATCCCTGTGCCCTACAGGCCCTCCTGTCAGTGTAAGTGCCCTTTACACTCATTTAGTATGTGTGAGGCACTGGTGAGAAGCACCAATCTAATGACAAGTGATGGAGATACTCAAGAAGGCACATGTTTCACTTCTGTTGGTTGTACCAGAACATTCTACTCATTTGTAACTGTGGATGTCTATCTCTGTGCAGTTGACCTGGCATGTACTCCACCTGAACCCCACTAAGTACACCCTTCAAGAGGACAATTGAAAACAAAAACATGCATATGATATATGCTATTGCCAGAAAGATTTAATTGTTTTAGCCACTCAAATCTGGCACCTTAGGTCAGTAATATCCCTCTTCAAAGGACAGCACATTATTAGCATGCTCTGATGACCTTGTTAACATTTTCATAGCTTCTAACTGCAATGGAAAATGGATTTTTAGGAACAAAGTGTTCCCCATAAACTATGAATATTCATTGCTTTATTTTTTAACTTAAAAATAATGATATATTCTCCAGCTCAGAATTTGTTTTTGAACTATACATATGGAAGTATCAGCTAATATTAACTAGTCAGTGGCCTTTAATAAAAAGCAAGTAGATTATTCTACTCTAAATTGAATATTTATGTAACCATTATTGATAGGGAGAAGATTTTTTTTAACTTCATTATTAATATTTCTTTCATACGGAAGAAAACAATGTTCTTCTGCAACAAGGAACAGTGCCTTGATCCATCTAGCCATTCCTTTTAACCTTTCTGTGATAACCTATTTTTAGTGGGTTTCTTATAAATATTGTGGAGTTGGATTTTTCTTTTTGTTCTTGTTTACCTTATGTTACCATCTTTGTTTGCAAATGGGAGAACATATCACATTTTTAGTGCTATTGTGGCTGTATTTTATTCTTGCCTTTGACTTTTAATCCATCTAAAGAAAGTTTTTCTGAAAAAGCTATAGTAATAATGGAGTGAACCAAAACATTTGTTCCTTTGTTATGTTTCGATTCAATAATTTTTAAACATTAACTTATAACAATGAGGGAAGAACCGCTGCTAGGCTTCACATTCTTCCCCAGATGAGGAACATGTCCTCAAATAGAAACCATGAAGTCCTACTATGCTGGAAGAAGACTAGATGTACACTGCTTGCAGTCTCCAGACTTCTGCTTACATTCCTCAGAGGGTTCCATGTGGCCTCATATAATGGATAATTGTCTGGTGCTATAGGCTCAGAATTTAGACTATAAAAACCATATCATGTAGAGAACAATCCACTGGATGTCTCCTGGGTTTAAATACAAACACCTACATCTCCACTCCTTGGTATTTCAATCCCACCTTCTGGCTTCATCCCACCTTAACACCTATTTTTTGGGCTCATTGTCATGGGACATTGCTGAGTGCCTGGTCTTACTTCTTTCCTGCCTCAGTTTATTCCAGATATGCTTTTCTATTCCCATGCTGGGGGTGAGCATAACTATTCTGAGGCTTAGTCTTGACATCCTTGAACTTGGACTGGAGCCATAAATTAATGCAGCTGTAATAGCTCAATGTCTTCTAATACCACACCCTCTGGGTCTTCTCTTAAAAGCAGAAGACCTCATTCTCTCCTTAATCTCATTCCTGGTAACCACCATTCCCCTCTCTCAGTTTATGAATTTGACATTTTTTGATTCTACAGATAAATGAGATCACATGATAATAAATAAATAAATAGATGGAAATCTCTGTCACTCATATTTTTACATTTTACGGACATAGAAGAATCTTACAGAGGAAATCTACTGACACAGGAGTCAATGGACCTTAGATAATAAAACACTGTCTGTATATGTAAGTGATCCTTGGCACAAACAATATGGTGAACTCATTATGGGTTGAATTGTGTTGCCCCCAAAATTCATGTGTTGAAGTCCTCACCCTTGCACCTTAGAATGTGACATTAATTGAACATGGGATCATTGGAGACATAAATAAGATGAAGTTGATGCAGGGTTCCCCTCATTCAGGGCAGGACAAAGACCCCCATTTTCTGAACCTAAACAAATCGTCTATTTCTCTCCAAACTGCACTCTCTGAATATAAGCAAAACAAGAGAAAAGCAGTTTTTCCAGTATTTCATGTAAGCCAGACCTCTTCTGGAGTGGACTTCCTGCCACTTTTACCCAGAGCTGGAAGGACTACATTCATTTGTTAATACACTCATTCATTTGCTAATCAACATTGAAGTCTGCCAAGTCCTGGCCAAATGTAATTCTCAAGAACTCCCTATTTACAAAACAGTGTATAACCCTAAGCAGAAGACCCAGAGGGGTTTGCCCTCTTGGGTCTCTGTCCCTCTTCCAGAGGCTCTGGTGCCTTTCATTTCTTTTGTATTCCTTCCTATCTAATAAATTCTATCTTATCACTGATCTCTGTGATTTGTGGGTTCATTCTTCAAATCTCCAAGAGCAAAGATCTACTGCAGAAAGAAATTCCATTGGCTTGGAGCCTGTGGCTCAAGTGGCTAAGGCGCCAGTCACATACACCTAAGGTGGCGGGTTCGAATCCAGCCCGGGCTGCCAAACAACAA
>NW_003852466.1:7045021-7047213 GCF_000181295.1 Otolemur garnettii
GAGGCAGGAGACTCGCTTGAGCCCAGGAGCTGGAGGTTGCTGTGAGCTGTGATGCTACGGCACCCTACCCAGGGGGATAGCTTGAGGCTCTGTCTAAAGAAAGAAAGAAAGAAAGAAAGAAAGAAAGAAAGAAAGAAAGAAAGAAAGAAAGAAATGCCATCAATAAAGTTGCACTGGAATAGAGTAAGTTCCTAACCGGAATGACTGGTGTCCTTAAGAAAAGGGGAAATTTGGGTACAGACACACATAGGGAGAGATTGGAGCTTTGCTGCCACAGCCTAGGAACTGCCAGAAACTTGAGAGAGGCCTGGAAGAGATCCTTCCCTAGTGATTCATGGGAGGGACAGACCTATCAAGAACTGATTTTGGACTTCTGGTCTCCAGAACTGCGAGATAATAAATTTATCTTATTCTAAGCTGATCAGTTTGTGATATTTTGTTACAGTTGCATTGGGAAATTAGTACAGAACCAAATGCAAAACCAGGCAAAGAAATCAAATGATACATGTTGAGTATCCCTTGTCCATAATACTTGGGACAGGAAGTGTTTTAGATTTATCAGTTTTTCAGATTTGGGAATATTTGCATATACCTAATGAGATATCTTCTATGAGGATGGGACTCACATTCAAACATAAATTTCATTTATGTTCCATAAAAACTATATATATAATGTATAGCTTGAAGGGAATTTTATATAATATTTTAAATAATTTTGTATGAAAAATGAAGTTTTGACTGCATTTTGGCTGTGACTTACTATGAGGTTAGGTATGTAATTTTTCACCTGTGACATTAGGTCAGTGCTCAAAGAGTTTTGGATTTTGGAGTATTTTGAGTTTCATACTTCTGGGTTCAGGTTGCTCAACCTGTGGTAGTATGCTTTAGGGGAAATATATAGAAGACTCATGTTTGAATTGATATTGAAGGGTTACTGTAACATTGCAATTATAAACATTAAGAAGTCTGTAAGTAATTTATATGTCCCTCAAAAATATGTTATGCATGATTATTGAAAAAAAACAACTATTTTACATTATAAGATCAACCAACTGAAAGGAGAAATTTATCTTTATTTGCTTCTATATATTAATACTATGCTTTTTATTTATCTTTGTTGCCTCTATGAATGAGCAATTGAGTAAAGGAGTGAATCAATGAGTATGGGAATGAATTAATAAGCAATTTACAGAGTAGAGTTAATGAACTTTTGTTTTATTTTACCACCAGTCTGGATCTTTGTTTTAAAGCTTTCCATATGTCTGAAAAGACCTTTCTTTGTCTAGCTTCTATGGACTCTCCTTGCTAGATTCCAAATTTGCATTTCAACACAATTCATTTCTTACATCATTCTCTCTGCAATGAGATTCAGAAGAAAAAATGTGGTCTCTTTTGTGGAATGCATGGAGATATATGTCATTGATCTCTTCTGAGCTCTTAATCTTTTTTTGTTTGTTATGAACAAAGACTTCTCTCTCAATTAGCTCCTCTCACATTCTTTCTCATCTCAGCAGATGGCAGCATCATCTTCCCCATTGCCTACCCAGAATCCTTGGATACACCCTTGAATCTGTAAAAAATATCCCCTTGGTTCTTCTCTCAAAATATTTCCTGAATCTAACCTACTTATCACCTTACTGTTATCACTTCATATGTACTGCCAGCCTTTGCCACCTAGACTATTGTATTATGTTTCCAACTAGTCTCCATGATTCTACCCTTATCCTCTCACCCACCCACTTAGAGTCTGTCTTCACACAGCACTCAGAGTTGTCCTTTGAAAACATAAGCTAGATCATGCTATTCCCTTGTTTAAAACTTTTCAAAGGTTTTCCATTATGTTTCTTGTCCATCTCAATTGTCAAAATTTTAATTTCATGAAAGCAAAGATTATTGGGTTTTTGTTCCTTGAGTCACCCCCAGTGCCTAGAACAGTGTCTAGCCCATAGCTTCTTCTTAATATTTGTTCAGTAAATGAAAGGCAATGACAATAAGTTTTAGTGTAAAAAATGTTCTTAAGAAACCCAAAGAATTTAGTTAATGGTGAAAGGTGTGGGTCCAGTTTCAGTCTTCTACAGGTTGCCAGCCAGTTCACACAGCACCATTTGTTAAATAGGGAATCTTTTCCCCACTCAATGTTTTTAATTGGCTTGTCAAAGATCAGGTACCAGTAAGTAGCTGGATTCATCCCT
>NW_003852466.1:7050999-7057205 GCF_000181295.1 Otolemur garnettii
AAGAGTATTTCTAGAAATTTACTGTTAAAGAAAAATAGATATATTAAACACAAACTAAGAGGTTGTATAAGTTAATTTTTTGTTTGTAAGACCCAGCGATGGGTTCTGACTAGCTTCAGAATGGATTAAAAGAACAGTGTTTGGTTTACAAAATAAAATGCACAGCTAGAGAGAAAGATTGGAAATAAGACAAGAGTGTGAGAAATTCAGCAGCATGGCTCAGGGCTATGTAGATGTCCAGACCAGTCCTGAAGGTCATGGCTTCTCCTGCTCCTATTCTTACAGCCTCTGAATTCAACATACTACTTGCTGTTAAGTAACTTTTTGGCTGTCCCTATGTCTCTGCTTCAGTTCATTTAGATAGAGTTTGGAGTTGATGGCATTGATTACTTTAGAACCGTTTTCTTAGGTAAAATATGTTCAGGAAAATCTAGGAAGTTATCTCTTTGCATAGAGTATGTTCTTTTATAACATGGGATATAATTTGGTTTTTTTTCCTTCTCTTGGGCATGTTCTTTTATTATTATTATTAAATCATAGCTATGTATATTAATACAATCATGGGGCACAGTGTGCTGTTTTTATATACAATTTGAAATATTTTCATCAAACTGGTTAATGTAGCCTTCATGTCATTTTCTTAGTTATTGAGTTAAGACATTTATATTCTATATTTAGAAAGATTCACATGTACTCTTATAAGATGAACCATAGGCATGATCCCATCAATCATCCTCTCTCTACTCATCCTCCCCCTCCCCTTACCCCTCTCCTCTTTTCCCATATTCTTGGGCTATAATTGGCTTATAGCTTTTGTAATGGTTCTCGAAAGCAAACCGAGAGTTCAAATCTTGCTCTTAAAATACAGCCCTTATTCTTCCCCAAAGCCTCCTACATTCCAAGTGGTAAATATTGTAGGTGGTGGCATCTCAGAGAGATACCTCTGCAGTTACCTATCTTGTAGCTGGCCTCATTGTTCATCTAAGGACGAAATTTAGTTTTACTACTTCAGTTGAAATCTTGGTGACATTTTCTAGCATCTACTCAAATTGCATTGTGTTAAAAATTTTTAGCAAAATGAAAGCACATACTTAATGTTTCTTCTCAGTCTTCCTTTATGACTTTATTGCAAGGATTTTCAGAAGACTCGATTAAAGGGTATATGTTCTGATTATTCCAAAAATTATTCAGATGTTAGCTTCTTTTCTCCTCTGCGTTTACCCAAACCATAGATGTTTTCATAAACTACTGTGCCAGTCCTTGGCACTATGGTTCTAATAATATTTGCAAACTAGGATGAACATTATTTTAAAAATTGGGTCTCTTGTTTAGTGTGTTATATATTATAGATACCTAAAATTACCCAAGAGTATAAATCTCTAGAAAATTATAGCATAGAATTAAGTAAGAACAAGGTTTCTAACTACTGTGCCCCCCTCATCTTTCATGTAGGATAATATTTTTAACATGACAATCTAAAAGCAGTGTTCTTGGGCAATGCAAATCATGTTTAACATAAAATACATTATACCCGTTGAAAACACATGAGCCTGATATGTCTCTCACAGTTTCAGTACAAAGAGTTGGTCCATCCTACCTGGCTTCAAGGACCTCCAAGGTCCAGAAAACATCAGTCAGCAGCAAGAGCATATGCTCCCTCCCCACCTTTACCTCCAGTTTCTAATTCCTTACACCCAGTGGATTTTTAGTTCATTTTTACATGAGGGAATTGGCAGTCTTTCAGAGCCCAGGTTTTGGTCATTTTTGGAAAATGACTAAGTTTTATCAAATTCAGAGACATCAATTCTTAAAACTCCTATGTTGTATAAAACAAAAAGCTATGACAGTTTTTTGTGTTGTTATTTCCCTGTATAATGCAATTCAGTATCAAGTGCAAAGTGCTGACAACATCTGTTTTCACAAACTAGTAAACGATTTCCACCCTTGAATTTTAATGTTTGCACAACAGGCAGAGAAGTTATGGCAACACAACATAAGTGATATGGCTGGCATGTAAAAACTCTGAGAAAGTCATTAATAGGTTATTCATTAAGTAATATTCATTAAGTAATCTACTACCTTGTCCCAAGTACCCTGATGACCCACATGCAAACTCAGAGATATACAAGCTGGCCTCCTTATTCTTATAGGAAGATCTTGATAAGTCATAGAGCTTCCAAAGTAACTATTGATAATAATGAGAGCAATAATAAGAAAAATGTATTTATTTTATAACAGGCATCAATCTAAATATCTTATGTGTTTCAATTCACTTAATATTTCATTCATTCTGAAATATCACCTAACTGAGATTCCCAGTGAGAATTCCCCATTTCACAAGGTCTCAAAACTGTGAATGCTGGCAAGGGTGCAGAGAGAAAGGAGCACAAATGTACTGTTGGTGGAACTGCAAACTAGTACAGCCTTTATGGAAAGACGTATGGAAAGTCTGCAAAGAGCTAAAAGTAGACCTTTCATTTGATCCTGCAGTCCCCTTACTAGGTATCTACTCAAAAAGAAAAAAAGTCATTTTACTATAAGGACATTTCCAGTTGAATGTTTATAGCAACTTGATTCACAATCACAAAGATGAGCAAACAATGTAAGTGCCTTTCAACCCACGAATGGGTAGGTAGACAGTGGTGTATGTATACGAGGGAATACTATTCAGCTATAAAAAAGATGGAAAAAAAAATTACCATAAGAACATTTGCACTAGAATGTTCATCACAGCTCAATACAAAATTGTCAAGATGTGGAATCGACCTAAGTGCCCATCAACTCATGAATAGATTAATAAACTGTGGTTTATGCATACCATGGAATACTAAAAAAGAAAGAGACTTCACATAAAAAGATGGAGACTTCAGATCTTTTGTATTTAGGTAGATAGAGCTGAAGCACATGCTTCTTAGTACAAGAATAGAAAAGCAAATATCCAATGTACTCTATACTAATATGAAACCAATAGATAAATAACTATACTCCCACATGAAAGAAAAACACAATTAAATTCAAATGGGAGGAAGGAGAGGGGAAAAGTGGGAAAGAAGGGATTGGTAAACTCTTCCCTAATGTGCAAAATGTAAGGGTGTATAGCACAACCCCTGTGTGAAGGGCTTAACTACAACATGAACTTTACCTAAGAAATGCAAACAATGGAATTAATCATTTGTACCCTCACATTAATCTGAAATTTTTTAAAAAGCATAAAAGGAAATAATGAATCCAAAATCCAACAAGAAAACATAAACATAAAATTGCCAATCAAAAATCCTAAGTAAAATCCTAACAAACAGAATCCTAACACATATTTAAAAATAATACATCAAGAATAAGTAATCTTTATTTGAAGGATATCAAGATCTCTATTTTTAAAAATCTATGAATAAGATTTATCATATTATTAAATTAAAAAGAAAACTGTGGAACTTCATGCAAATATTTTTGAAAATTTCAAAATCCATTTTAATTAAAAAATGGAACAACCTATGAATAGTTGAGAACTTTTTAAACTTGATTAAATACACCTATTAAGCATTATATATAATGGATAAACACTAAAAGCAACTTTATTAATGTCAGATCAAGACAAGCATATCTACTGTCAATTCATATTATTTAATTTTATATATTATTTGCAAATAAATTACAACATACCTTGAAACCCTGTCTAAATCAACTGAAAGTCTTTTGCAAATAACAATTGATGTAACAATAATATACTAAAAGCAAATATTTCAATTATAATATCTACATAAATAATGAAACATTCTTAGATACAAAAAATTCTGTAAGAATACAGTAAATAAAATATGTAAGAATTAACAACAGACATGCAAGTGTTCCCAAGAGACAAAAGGATAAAAGTGGGAATTTAAATAAATCAAAAAACAGACTATGTTCTTGGAGAGAAAGCCTCAACTCATAAGGCTGTTATTCTTCCCAATTTACATGTGACTTCAGCCTGGAGTCTGACTCCTGCTCCCTGCACTCCAGCTTCCAGCCTCTGCTGTGCAGTCAGCTACTGACACTTCCAGGCTGAGCTGGATGGGGCTTCAAGCTCCATTAAATAGCAAGGAGCCCAGGGGCAAGGGTGTGATGTTGCTAAATCCCAGAAATCACTTCGTGTTTAATGTTCTGAGGACCCCCAAGAGAAAGAGTGCGGTGTCCACTAATGTGATTGTGATAAATCTACCTGACTTTCAAAGGAACAGCAGGAAGGAGTGTGAGTAGGCTGAATCTTTCATAGGCAGAAGCTGGCTAAGAAGGTGAGGCTGCAGACAAGCAGCACAAGACTCCTCTGCCTTTCAGAACCTGTGAAATTTCTCCCATTCAGGATGTCTGAGCAGCCAGTTCCTGATAACCAACAGAACGAAAAATTCTTTATCTGTGGCCCTACAGCCGGCAAGGAGGCTGGGTTTGAGCAATCACCCTGGAGTGAGAAAGGTTTTACTAAATATGACACAAACCCCAGAAACCATTTTAAAAATTAAGCAATTTGACCTAGAAAAGAATAAAACATTTCCAGAGAGAGAGAGAGAGAGAGAGAGAAACAAACAAACAAAAAAAACTACCATAATAAAATCAAGAAGACTTGAGAAATCCAAAACTGTTGGGATGAGAAATGTGAAACTGTGAAAAATATTCTAAACTTACATCTCAAAGAACTATATTTAAAAATAGGTGCAAGTAATGTTCCTAAAAATCAGTAAAAATCAATAACCCAATTAAAAAATAGGCAGAAGTAATGGACAAAGGCAAGAAAACAGAAATGGCTCTTAGATACATGAAAAGATGGTGGATTTTGTTGATTATATGTGCTATGATGAATGCATGTGAAAACTACTTTGAGACATTATTTCTAATGTATTGAACTGCAAAGGTCTAGTATTTGCTGACCCACTGCTTTGGGTGAAGGAGAGGAGCAAGTGCTTTCCTTTCCTCCAGGATGGTCTGTGTGGGCAGTGGGAGGGGGGTTGAGCATCAGACCCCACCTGGATGCCCTATGCAGTGGCTACCAGCTGGCACAGACATGGCCAGAGGCTCTGCTGGCCCCTAGGAGCGTTCAGTGTCTGTGTGACCTCAAGACCCCCAGATTTCAGTATTATGTTATGCAAAGGCCAGATTATCAGTTAAACGGGATTCTGTGATTCATCCAGGAACTTCCATGAGGAATGTGTGTTTGAAGTTCCAGGCCAATAACAAAAAATGGATTAAATCACTGGCTATTGGTGATAGCCACTCTATCTATAGCTCCTCCTTCCTCTGGGAGGGGTGAGGAGTGCAGCTGAAAGTTCCAACTCTCTAACCACATCCTAAGGGTTTTGGGGCCCTCACCACTAGCCAGTCAGCATACAAAGACAGAATAGGGCAAAGTGAAACCTCTGTAAGTTGATCATAAGGGACTATAACAAACTGGTCAACACATCAAGGGAGTCAACATAAGGAACTAGGCATATGGTCTTGATGCAAACATGTGGTGCATGTCCAGTCTGTGAAAATTAGGTTAACTTAAAGAAATGTCAATATAGGGAGGTGGTCAACTATGGAGGTTCTACTGTAGATATTTCTTGCTGTATCACAGCCCCATATCATCTGACGTAGCAGAGTAAGGGCTGGGATGCTACAATTTTTCAGTGTGTATATAGTCCCAGGGGACTGAGCAGGTGCATCTGAGGACCACTGCACATCTCACAGTGCCTCTATTATAAGTCACTCACAGTATCTGAACTGCAAAGGTCTAGTATTTGCTGACCCACTGCTTTGGGTGAAGGAGAGGAGCAAGTGCTTTTCTTTCCTCCAGGATGGTCTGTGTGGGCAGTGGGTGGGGGGTTGAGCATCCTTCCTTATCTAGGGAAGGAAAATCTCATAGACTACATTCTGTGCTGAAAAGTGCTAAAAGTAAGAAATGCCCAGAAAACAGATATTGTCAAATAGAAGGAAATTAAGTACAATGACTTGAATAATGATAACTAGAGAGCTATGGTTTTATCTCTATGCTTCTTTTCTTTCCTCAAGACATTCATAATCACCTACTATGCCATCTAACTCCAAAGACCTAACATAAAATCATTTAAAAAGTTTGAATTACTATGCTCATGGCTGGGAAGAATCATTGTTAAAATGTCCATACTGCCCAAAGCAATATACAATTTTTTTTCTTTTTTTTTTTTTTTATTGAATGGTAACTGTGTACATTGATG
>NW_003852466.1:7069073-7070457 GCF_000181295.1 Otolemur garnettii
ATACGTTCCTTTTGGAAAGATGTTTGGAGAACATTTAGAGAACTAAAAATATGCCTGCCATGTGATCCTACAATTCCTCTACTAGGTACATATCCAGAAGACAAAAAATCAGATTATAACAAAGATATTTGTACCAGAATGTTTATTGCACCCCAATTCATAATTTCTAGGTCATGGAAGAAGCCCAAGTGCCCATCAACCCGCAAATGGATCAATAAATTGTGGTATATGTACACCATGGAATATTATGCAGCCTTAAAGAAAGATGGAACTTTACCTCCTTCATGTTTACATAAATGGAGTTGGAACATATTCTTCTTAGCAAAGTATCTCAAGAATAAGTATCCAATGTACTCAGCCTTACTACAAAACTAATTTATAGCTTTCATATGAGCTATAAATTACAGCCAATTATAGCCCAAGAATATGGGGAAAGGAGAAAGGAAGGAGAGGGTAGGGGGGATTTTGTTTCCTTAGATGTACAGAAGTTATTCAGTTTAATTAAGTACCATTTGTTTATTTTTGTTGTTGCAATTTCCACGGAAGTCTTCTTCATAAAGTCTTTCCCCAGGCCAATATCTTCAAGTGTTTCCCCCCACACTTTCTTTGCAGACTTTATTGTTTCATGCCTTAGATTTAAATATTTTGTCAATATTGAATCAATTTTTGTGAGTGGAGAAAGGTGCAGGTCTAGTTTCAATCTTTTATGTGTGGACAGCCAATTTTCTCAGTACTACATATTGAATAGGGATTCTTTCCCCCAGTGTATGTTCTTGTTTGGTTTTATTGAAGATTAGGTGGCTATAAGATCTCATGGTTTTCTATTCTGTTCCAGATGTCTATGTCTCTACTTTTGTGCCAGTACTATGCTATCTTGCCCATGATGGCCTTCTAGTACAGCCTAAAGTCTGTTAGGCTGATGTCCCCAGCTTTGTTTTTATTACCAAGAATTGCCTTAGCTATAGGAGTTTTTCTCTGGTTCCAAACAAAATGAAGAATTATTTTTTCCAAGTCTTGCAACTATTATGTTGGTATTTTAATGGAGATGGAATTGAAACTGTAGATTGCTTTGGGAAGTATAGACCTTTTAACAATGTTGGTTTTTCCCAGTCTTGAGCATGGTATGTTGTTCCATTTGCTAGTATCTTCTATTGTTTCTTTCCTTAGTGTTTCATAATTTTCTTTATAGAGGTCCTTCATCTCTTTTGTTAGGTATATTACTAAGTATTTCATTTTCTTTGAAGCTACTGTTAAGGGGATTGTGTCCTTGATTAGCTTCTCATCCTGGCTGTTATTGGTATATACAAAAGCTACTGACTCATGGATATTGATTTTATATTGTGAGACATTACTGTATTTTTTCATCACTTCCAGGAGTCTTCTT
>NW_003852466.1:7070589-7085970 GCF_000181295.1 Otolemur garnettii
TTGCCTCAGTCTCCTGAGTAGCTGGGACTCTAGGTGCCCACCACAATGCCTGGCTATTTTTTGTTGCAGTTTGGCCAGGGCCGGGTTTGAATCTGTGGCCCTCCGTTTATGGGGCCGGCACCCTACTCACTGGCCCACAGGTGCCACCCTTTTTTCATCACTTCCAGGAGTCTTGCTGTTTAGTCTCTGGGGTTCTCTAAGTATAAGGTCATATTGTCAGCAAAGAGGGAGAGTTTGACCTCCTCTGCTCCTATTTGGATGCCCTTTACTTCATTCTCTTGCCTGACTTTATTGGCTAGAACTTCCAACACTATGTGAATAGCAGTGGCGATAGAAGACAACTATGTTTGGTTCCAGTTCTAAATAGAAAAACTTTCAGTTTTAATCCAGTCAGTATAATATTAGCTATGAGTTTGTTGTAGATGGCTTTGATCAGTTTAAGAAATGTGCCATCTGTGCCTATATTCTTACATGTTCTAATTAGAGAAGGATGCTAGATTTTATGGAATGCTTTCTCTGCATCCATTGAGAGGATCATATGGTCTTTGGTTTTTCTTCTGTTGATATGGTGAATTAATTTTATGGACTTGTGTATGTTAAATCAACCTTGCATCCCTGGAATGAAACCTACTTGATCAAGATGTATGACTTTTTAAATGAGAAGCTATAGTCTATTGGTTAGGATTTTGTTGAGAATGTTTGCATTTATATTCATTAGTGAAATTGGTCTGAAGTTCTCCTTTTTAGTTGGGTCTTTTCCTGGTTTGGGTACCAGGATGATGTTTGTTTCATAGAACGTGTTAGGGAAGATTCCTTCCTCCTCAATTTTTTGGAATAACTTCTGCAGTATAGGTATAAGCTCTTCTGTGAGAAGAATTCTGGCATGAAGCTGTTTGTACTAGGGCATTTTTGGTTGAGAGATATTTTCATTGTTTCTTTGATCCCAGTGCTTGAAATAGGTCTATGCAGGAGATCTATTTCTTCTGGATTAAGTCTAGGAAGAGGGTGCAATTCCAATTATTGATCCATTTCCTTCACATTGTCAAATTTCTGGGCATAGAGTTTTTTGTAGTAATCAGAGATAATCTCTTGTATATCTGTGGCATCGGTTATTTCCCCTTTATCATTTCGGATTGAAGTTACTAGAGATTTTACTTTTCTATTTCTAGTTAATCTGGCCAAAGGTTTAACTATTTTATTTATTTTTTTCAAATAACTAACTTTTTATTTTGTTAATTTTCTGAATGATTCTTTTGTTTTCAATTTCATTAATCTCTGATTTAATTTTGGATATTTCCTTTATCCTGCTAGGTTTAGGATTAGATTTTTCTTCTTTTTCCAATTCCATAAAATGGTTTGTGAGTTTGGTGATGTGCTCTCTTTCTGTTTTTCAGGTGTAGGCATGTAAAGTGATAAATTTTCCTCTCAGGACTGCTTTTGATTTATCCCACAGGTTTTAGTAGCTTGTGTCTTCATTGTTGTTGTGCTCAAGGAAGTTAATGATTTCCTCTTTTATCTCTTCCTACATCCAACTGTCACTCAGGATAAGGTTGTTTAATTTCCATGCCTTTGTGTGGGGTTGAACGTTTTTTGTTGGAGTTGAGTTCTACCTTTAGTGCCTTGTGGTCTGAGAAGATACAAGGTAAAATTTCAATTCTTTTGATTCTGTTGAGGTTTGTTCTGTGTTCTAGTATATGATCAATTTTGGAGAATGTCCCATGGGCCAATGAGAAGAATATATATTCTTTAATTCTGTACAAGGAGTGTTAAAGTCCCCTGCTATTATGTTGTTATGGGATATCATATTGCTAAGACTAATTAAGGTCTGTTGACTCTGGGAGCATTTAAGTTGGGTGCATAAATATTCAGAATTGAATTGTCTTCTTGTTGTGTTTTTCCTTTGACCAATATGAAGTTTCCCTCTTTGTCTTTTTTTACTTTACTTGCTTTAAATCCACTTGTATCTGGAAAGAAGATTGCAACCCCTCTTTTCTTCTGAATTCTGTTTGCCTGAAAAATTGTCTTCCATCCCTTAACACTGAGTTTTAATTTGTCCTTTGAGGTGAGGTATGTTTCCTGCAGACATAAAATGGCTGGCTGGTGGGGATTTTTTTAAATCCAATATGCCTCTTTAGTGAGGAATTCAAAACATTAACATTTAATGAGATAATTGATAAGTGTGGTGGCATTCTATTCATCTTATTTTGTAAAACTCTATTCCTAACTTTTATTTTTGGCATCATTGTGGAAGCTAGATTTTGTCCTTTAGTTTCTGGGTGTTTACTTTGCTGGTGGTCCATTGTGATGATCATTGTGTAGAGTAGGTCTATGTATTTCCTGTAAAACTGGTCTTGTTGTGGCAAATTTCCTCAGTGTTTGTATATCAGTAAAAGATTTAATTTCTCTGTTAATTTTAAACCTTAGCTTAGCAGGAGATAGTATTCTGGGCTGGAACTTGTTTTATTTACATAGATTAAAGGTACTTTAATCTGTCTTCTGGCTTGAAAAGTTTTATTAGAGAGGTCTGCAGTTACCCAAATGGATTTGCTCTGCAGGTCAATTGGTGTGTACTCCTATGGCTGGCAGAATCTTTTCTTTTGTTTTGGCTTTGGACAGGTTCATCACAGTGTGTCTTGCAGCAGCTTGATTGGAGTTGAGATGATGTGGGGTCTTATATTCCTCTGAAATGAGTATGTCAGAATCTTTGATGATATTTGGGTGTTCAAAAGAGAGGGGCTCCATGCTGCAGACCATGGAAAGAAACCTCCGTATGATCATTTTTCATTTATGATATCCTCCATTATGACTTCCATTCCTCTGAGGTGTTCTTCTCCTTCTGGGATACCTATAACTTATATGTTTAAACACATCATTAAGTCCTGTAATTCTATCAGTGAACATTCTGCTTTCTCTCTCTATTTTCCTGACTCTTTAACCATCTGAGTTAGCTCAAGATCTTTGCCCTCTACCTCAGATTCTTTCTTCTACATGGTCTAATCTGTTATTGATACTCTGTACTGAATCTTTAAGTTCCCTAACTGACTGCTTCACTTCCTTAAGCTCTGATGTATCCTTTCTATGTTCTTCATATCGTTCATCACTTACTTGATTCTGTTTTGGATTTCCTTTTGGTTATTTTCCACTTTTTCAGTAATTTCCTTCATTATTTTTATCATTCATATTTTAAATTCCCCCTCTGTCATTTCTAATATTTCTTTATAGGCAGACCCATCTGCATTAGCTACCTCATGGTCTTGGCAGGAGGGTTCTCTGGTCTGGTTTTCCATGTTGCTAGAAGTTTCTGCTATTTCTTCCTCATGAGTTTTTTTTTTTTTTTTTTGGTCTGTTTCCTTGCCTTGCTTTTCCCTTATGCTTCCTCTTGCTCTTTAAGTTACTACGCCTCTGACCTAAGGTGTTGATGTGTCCTTTTGGTATAGGGCTAAAAGGATGAGAAGATTGAAGAGCAAGAAGGCATAAAAAATTTTTAAAAAGAGAAAAGAGAAAGGAAAGGAGGTGAGTAAAAGAGAAGACTGACAAAAAGAAGAAAGGCACAGAAAGAGAGAGACAAGAGTAATGGAGGTGTACAGTAGAGTACTTTGACCCACACCTAAAAAATTCCAGCATCTGGGGGGTGCTGAGTTGGGTGGTTCCTTTGATGTCTGCAGCTCTTTGTAGGCCTGAGCATACACAGTACCTCACCTCCACCAAATATAGAAGAAAAACAAAAATAATATCAATCAAATCAAAACAAACAAAACACTTTACAGGGTAAAATTGGGAGAAAAAATAAATAACAGGGGCAGAAGAACTAGCAAAAATAAAATTATTACTAAAGAAGGCAACAATGAAAAATTATATTTACACAAGAAAAATTAAGGGAAAAAGAAAAATATAGGGGAAAAGGTCAAAAAACAAACAAACAAAAAGACAAAAACAACACTAATATATATATGTATATGTATGTGTGTGTGTGTGTGTGTGTGTGTGTATGTATATATATATGCCTTGCTGAATGTTGCCCAGGCAATAGATGATCATCTGCGGTATGAGAAGCTAATCACGATGCTGATACAGCTGTAGAGACTAGAGAGCCTCTGCTGACTTCTTTGCCCTCAAACCCCATAGGGTAAGGTGACCAAATGTCCGGCTTTTGGTGGGACAGTCCCAATTTTTAAATTTGTCCTATGTCCCACAGCATTTTTAAAAAGTCCCAATTTTTGGAAAGAATGCATGACAAGCTAGGGAACGGCAGGACAATGGGAAGGGAATATACGGTTTTCAGCTGCCATTTGGCTATTTCACTAAGATATGAGTTTTATATTATTTTTGTTAATTTTATAATGTTAAACTTTAATAATAACAAATAATTGTTGAGAACCGATTATAGAGAACTGCTTATCAATGTTCGCATTGTTGAACAGTTGTTAAAATTTGACAAGAAATATGCCAAAGAATAAAATAATAATATATGTAATTTTTAATGTATTATATTTGTAAATTGTACTTATGTTGAAATTAAAAAATATATATTACAATACTATTTTTGTGTTCTATGAAAATTTTTGTTGCACCATATAGACCAAATTTTTAATTAAGAATCCCCCTCCACCCCCATCAATGGTGTTCCGCTTTACCAATGTTAAAATCTGGTCATCTTACCATAGGGTTGAGAGCCTAAATCACTCCTCAGCCCATCTAATAGACACTTCTTGACCTTTCCAAACCATGATCCTCAGCTAAGCAGAGGATTTCCTAGGAAAGCATGGCTCTTGAATCTCTCCCAAAGTGGCTGCCCACTTATCAGGCACACCTGAATCAGCCTCACTCTACACCCCTGAGGGCCGAGCCTGCAAAGCACTTCTCTCACAGTGGTTGTGCTGCAGCCTATAGCCAAACAATGAAAGCTCAGCTCTTCCTCGGAGTCTCTGTCCAAGCCTCTGGGCACTGTTCAAAGTCACTTGCTCACTCACCCAAGGTCTCCCAAGGTAACTCAACCTAGTCCCCAGGTTCAGAAAAATCCCAAAACACCCCAGGGGAGGCCTTCCCTGTCTTCAATCTCTCCTCTGCTATAGCGGCTACCGCTGTTGCCACCAGGACTGTCAAGGCTGACCTCAGACTGTCTGCATCCACTTCCCATTTCTCTGCTGATTTCCTCCTCCTTCTGGGGTCCTGCCAACTTCTGCTGCCTCCCTGTATCCCTGAAGAGATGTTTCTGGGTAGAGCCCACAATCCAGAGGTGCCTATAGTCTTCTCTCCTCAATCTCCCAGCCTGGTTGCAAAGACACTGCCTCCACTTCTCCATCTTGCTCTGCCTCCCCAGAAATTATTATTTTAAATGTATAACATCTTTATGGTTCTTTGGCACTGAAGTAATGGTTCCCATTTATGATTTAAATTTTCTCTGCGTCTGAACAGATCAATTAATTGTGTAAAAATTATTGCATAAACTAGCTTCTTGGGACCATATTCTAGTTATCTTCTTTCTCAAATACACTATAGCATGGAAACTGAGATTTCATGTTGTCATTATGAGCCCACTGCCATGCTCAAGAACACTGTGGCAGCATAAGCCATGGAATCAAATGTTTTGTACTGATGCAAACATACAGAATATTCTGGAAAGGCAGCATTGCAATGTTTATAGATTTAGCTCTCTCAAATTTTTCTCAAATCAAATTAATTTTGGTAGCTCAAGAAAAGATGCCTTTCAATGACTATCTCTCCAGGACATATCACACTCTCCAGTATGAAACAGGAGGATCTATAATTTACACACTAGGGGCCATCTGATGCCCAAGCTTTTTGTGTGCTCAGGTGATTTGATTTATCATCTTGATATTTATGCTCATTCATGCCCCCTAGCTGGCCAAATTGGGAAAACCTTTAAAAAAGAAAATACTTTAGAATTGACTTGGTTAGGTAATTATAATCATAATCAGATAAATTTTGCATTTTGAATAATCTTTGGTATAGTTTAACCTGCTGTTTCAAATGTTCTATCATCATATAAGAAGACAGACATCATCAAATGAAAGAAAATAAAGATTGTTAATACTTATAAGTTATAAGATGACTCATAGAAGAAGCTAAAGGATATTTTCCTCCAAGTATTTATCATATTTAGAATTCAGCCTTGATAAACAGTATTCAGTATAAAATTAAGTTGTCATACTCAAATCATGATTATTTTGTTATAAAAGAAAAAATATACAATAAAAATAAAAAGAAGATGAAAAGAGATTTCAAAGTCTGTAGTACAGAGCATTTTTTTGATTATTGTTGGGGATTCATTGAGGGTACATAGAAACAGGTTACTTCGATTGCTTTTGTTAGATAAGAACCCTGTTATAATTGTGTCCTTCCCCCCAAAGGTGTCCCCCCACCCCTCCCCTTCTTGCCTTTCTCAGCTCTCCCCATCCCCCTAGTACAGACCATTTTAACCAAGTGAAATCATATTTGACCTTAAATCTCCTCCTTCTTGAGGGCTGCAGGTATAGAAAACATTGCTGGGTCTTTTCTTCAGACATAGAGATTATTCTTGGGCATATTGCACAGTCCATTTTTATGTTAGAGACTATGTAATGGTCTAAATAGCTGAACCATCACTTTGTGGCTAAATGCCAGGGAAAGCTGTTCATAATCACAGACCTCCTCTCCAATGAGATTAAATGGGTTCATTATCTGTGGCAGAACCATGTGTTTCTGCCTCAGACTGGGTACATGGGGGCTCCCATTTGAGGAGCTTCAGGGATTGCTGGGAGGAAGCTAGACCTGGTCACTGCCCACAATGACCTCATGCTGGGCAGCTGGCAGATGCTCCTGGATGCCTCAGAAAAAAAGAAATTTTCTTAGCAAACGATCTCTCCACTCTCAGTGATCTGTGCCTAGCAGAGCACTTGGCCTGTGTGATTCTGTCTGTGGACTCCTCATAGCTCAGTAATTGGGATGTTAGCAGAAACAAGACTCCCTGGAAAAAAAGCCTTGAGATGCAAATCATAAAGACAAATGAGTAAATCTCTACTCTTAGATGTGACACAACTATCTGTATTTTCCTTCCCACCCACTGTTAGGGGCCTCCCCTCATCTTGGTGGTGACACTGGAAGCAACAGAGTTACAATGACTGTAAAAAAAAAAAAAAAAAAAAAAGCATAGGCCACAACCTAGATAGTCTTTACTTTTATTTCATTTGATTCAGTTCAAAAATATTATTCTACAGTTACCAAGTGCTAGTTCCCTGTCTTAAGTTCAAATGTGTTGTCCCATCATCCCCATAAAACATGAACATGTACTAGAATTTCCACTATTTTATGGCTCAAATTGTTTCTCCATCCCAAAAGAGGCACATAAGCCTTTTATCAAGCCAGGACCTTCGATTTTTGAGTTAGACACTATAGTCTCTGCTATTGGATGGGAATAACAGAAAGTTGTAAAGTTATAAAAAAGACAAATAAGACCAGTACTGCCCATGCTGGGCTTTGATTTCTTAACTAGTGTTGAAATTTTGTTTGCTGTCATCAGTGGCCCAGTGGTCTACAGAAAAATCACCTGATTATTTGTAAACTCTAAATAAAAAGAGTCATGTATGATCTGTGATTGTTCTCAGAGAAGGCAAGGCAAATCCACAGGTGACAATGATGTACCTTAAGACTTTTTAAGCTACTGATTATAAGTAATCTCCTGTTCAGAGGAGTGAGAGGTTACACACAGACAGAAATAAACATTAAGCAGCTAGGATTTGATCCAAATCTTCTTGGCAATTGTGTTTAAGAATAGACAAAAGCTGGGAACAGGGGCTCACACCTATAATCCTAGTTCTCTGGGAAACTGGGATGGGAAGATCACTTGAGGCCAGGAGTTTGAGATCAGCCTGGACAATAGCGAGACCTCATATCTAAAAAAAAAAAAAAGCAAAAAGTTAGCTCATTATGCTGGTGCATGCCTGTAGTCCCAGCTACTTGGGAGGCTGAGGCAGGAAGATCATTTGAGCCCAGGAGTTGGAGGCTGCAATGAGCTATGATGATGTCACTGCACTGTTGCCTAGGTGACAAAGTAAGATCCTGTCTCAAAGCAAAACAAAGAACAGACTGAGGTCTGACTGACCTCAGGGAGTCATCAGTATGCCCAAGTGTAGAGCAAAAAGGATTTGCCAGTTTGATCAGATGACATTCAGGGTAAAAATTTGGCTTGATAAGAGAGTGCACAGATTAGATGGAAGACAAATACTGTAAAGAAGTTTGGCATTGAATTTAGGAAAGGAGAGAAGTCATTTTGGGTTTTCTCAATAGGAGTGACACAATGAAAGATCACTGGCTACCTTCTTGAGCCTACATTGCCCTCAGAGGAGGAGGTATTGAACAAAAGTAACTCCATAAGAATAAATTCTACCTCCCACACAGTTCTAGGAAACTGGATTTGATACATAGTAGCTGCTCAGTAAATAATTATTATTGTTCTTATTTAAAAGAACATTTTAAAGCAGAGAGTCTCAAATTTTCTAATAATTTACCCCTAACAACAACTACACATATCTATCCAGGCAACTCCAAGCACAAGAATTCTTTGGACAGTTCATGTCTAATCCTAAAAATGCAAACTTATTTATGCTAAGACTGTCTTAAATAATCAACCAGAAAAGTAATGTGTATTAGTCCATTTTATGTAGCTATAAAGGGATACCTCAAGCTAGATAATTTATTTAAAAAAGAGGTTTATTTGGGTCCAATTCTGCAGACTGCAGAAGACTCATCATGCCAGCACCGCCTCTGTTGAGGCTCCAGGGAGCTTCCAATCAAGGCAGAAAGCGACGGGGAAGCAGGCACAAGACAGCAAGAGAGGGAGGAGGAGGTACCAAGTTCTTTTAAATAGTGGGCTCTGACACGTACAAATAAAATGAGAACTCAGTCATGATCACTAGGAGGGCACCAAATCGTTCAGGAAGGGTCACTCCCATGACCCAAGCCTCTGCCACAAGGCCCCACTTCCACACTGGGAATAAAATTTCAACATGAGATTTGCAAGGGCCAAACATCCAAACCACATCCAATGTCACATTGATACTGGATTTTTAACACTGGATTTCCAGGCTCTTGGTCTCAACGATTCAATGAATGAATCGATAGACCATAGAACGAACAGTGAGGTTTTATTTACAGCTCAAAGAACCAAACCTCCTTGCAGGGCAGGATACAAGTGTTACAACTCTTATGAAAAGAACTCTTACAAAGAGCCAAGCCTCTTGTAGAGCAGGATAGATGTGCTACAGCTCTTACAAAGGGCCAAGCCTCTTTGCAGGGCAGGATCAGCAGCGGAGGTGTTACAGCTACAGCTCTTACAAAGGACCAAGCTTCTTTGCAGGGCAGAGATCAGCAAAGGGCCAAGCCTCTTTGTAAGGCAGGATCAGCAGCGGAGGTGTTACAGCTACAGCTCAAGTGTTACAACTCCTACAAAGAGCCAAGCCTCTTTGTAGAGCAGGATCAGCACTAGAAGTGCCACAGCTTTCGCTTCTTCTTCTGGACGGTCTGCAATGGTCTGCTGAAGGTCTGCAATGATCTGCTGAAGTCTGCAATGATCTGCGATGATCTGCCCAAGTCTGCTCAAGTCTGCTCAAGTCTGCCCCCAGGCTTTCTGCTCAGGGCCTTATATAGGTGTAATAGCTTAGCTGTGATTGGTCCATAAAATGGACCAATCAGGAACAGGATTGAAAATGGACCAATCAGGGATGGGCACCAGTTTTCCCTTGATTTACAGGTCCTCTAGCACCGCTCTACTGGAGCCTCTGGGGGAAGAAATCTCTCCCGCTTGCCCCAACCTGCCAGGGTTTTTTGCCGGCTGCTGCCACCAAGACAGAAGTGGCAGGTCCCCTAGGCCCTGCTTGGCTGAGCTGGCTGGGGTGCCACTTTTCTGGTATCAACATTACTTCCTAGCTAAATTAATATTTTTTCCTTTTATGTCTTCAAAGAAAATGTGTGACTTTGAAGAATAATACTGTGTTGACCCTGTTGTTTTCATCCATCATCTATCCTCCTCCGTCCCCTCACCCCTCCTGTAAGGAGCCTGTGTTACTCTTAACACAGGTAGAATCAAAGTCTTTCCAAGCTACCTCTGGCTCAAGGAAACATGAGCCCTGTGAATAATTCCAGCCTCCCCCTCACTTCTGTCTGCATTCCTGATACAGTGTGGGGTTTGTCTCCACCCACTTTCAGTGAGGCTGGAAAACTCCAGACAACACTAGTATATTCTCAGAGCTAATGAACCTTCATAGAATAAAATTGCACTTTCATGAAGAGAGCCCAGTTTTTCCCTCTTTCTTTCTCTCCCTCCCATCCCCATGATATAAAAAGATGCCTGCTTTAAGGTGATGGGCCCGGGACTTGGAGCAGGGATGAAAGAATGGCCACAGAGTCCTTTCCCTTGACTCTCTTTCTTTAACCGAAAGGAGGAAATAGGATGCAAGAGTCCCCAAATTGGGTTATTCATGTCCTGAAACAATTAGAATCCTTTGCTTGTTGCTCTTTGCTCCAGGGGTGGAGGGAAGGTCCCCAAAGCTCCTACTGCAGGGCTCAGTGGTGGGAAGAGACTATCTCCTACCGCCTCCCCTGGACCTTTATTCTTTCTTTACCCTGACCTCAGGTGCTGAGAGCATTAGTGCCAGGGTCTGGACAATGTCACCTAACCCCTAGAAGGCCAACACACCCAGGCACTTACGTTGGGGAACTTTAGGAAGTAGAGGGACTGGATGTTCCCAGCACTGTTGGATACCTGAAGGTGGGGAAATGTATGGGCGGAGGAAAATACAGGATGGAACCGGGAGGCACTCAATGGGGTAAAGAAAGGCCCATGACTCAGCACCCCCCAGACCCTAGGAAGTGGACCAGTGAGAGGCACAGGCACAGAGTCTTAGTGGCTGCTCCAGAGCCCACCCAGGCACCCACTTGTTTCCTACCCTTCTGCTGAGAGTGAGCTGGACCTCTGGAAGGTGTGCTGGTGACCCTTGAACAGCTGATTTTATCCTGTAGGGTTGGATCTAAATGTACAGTGAAGGAAATTTAAAAAAAAAGGTTAAAGTGACTTTGCCATGTCTTTGTTGCTTCCACACATGAGTGTGTGGTAGAAATGGATGCTCTGTGCTACAGTTCCCACGCACATGTGGCAAGGGGGCTGTCCTAAGGAGGGGGACCTGCAGGTTGGGGAGCACATGCGGGGACAGCCCCACTGCGAGGCAGAAGTACCTGAGGGGACTTTCTCCCTGCCAAGTGCCACAGTACAGTTGTCTAACCCATTCCAGCTTCTTGGACTATAAGCATTGGAGACAGAACAAGTCTCTGACTGATGAGGATTTTTCTGATCTGAGGCTCTTGACAAGAGGGCACATGCAAAAGCTGATGGTCTCAAGCCGGGCAGGACCATTTTTGGACTCGGAATTCTGATGTGGCTACTAGATTCACTGCTAGAAAGCAGGACTTGCTACAGAGCTGGTGTGAGAGTACATGCCTAACCAGAGAGATCTGGTCACTCTCTGACCAGACATGGCCATTTTGGGGATGGCTAATTTTGAACCCCACTACAGATATGTACAAAGAGCCCAGAAAGCCTGGCTTGTCAGCTGGGTATTGTACAGGAAGACTGCCACTGGCCTGCCCACAGGGGTATCTTAGCTTTGCCTGAAGCAAAGCCACTGACTCAATGAGACCCTCAACTCACAAAAGTCTCCCTAAGGGCAGGAGCCTGGTAGACTGATGTCCAGCAAAGCTGAGACCCACTGTGGTGCCCCAAGTGTCCAGTGACATCAAACTGAAAGCAAACACACTCCCTGGACAGAACGCCTGGACACCTCTTCTCAGGTCTCATATTGTGGAAGTGGATTGTGGCTATAGTCACACTGGACTACTCACACAGCTGCCCACAGCAACATTCATGCTCTAGGAGACCCTTTGGGATCAAGCCCCAGAAAGATACTGTTCACCATGACTGCCTGGATCTATCCCTGTGCTGGATACTGGCACAAAGGACTGAGTGTTTCTGACACAGAGGGTACCATGGTGTGCCAGGTTGTGACAAAAGATACCGTTTACCTCCAGCTGGGGGAAGCCACAGGTCCTGCACCCCTTTTGGGGTTGTCTGTGCTGTCCAATCATTGCTGACCCTGATTGCTGGGCAGAGGACTGGGCTAGGCTGAAGCAACTCATGAAATTTAACCTTAGCCTGAGACCTGAGCTTCTGGAAAGAACCTCCACCCCCGCTTCTGTTTTGGGAGGAAGATATTACTATAAAAGACCAGCCTTTCCCGTGTGACTCATATGCACCCCTGTGCACTCATGCTAAGGACAGACATAGCCCTTCCAAATGCTCATTGGGCATGATTAGCTGAACCATTTGTCCCACTGACTAATCTGGGTTAGCTGAGCAGGATGGCCTTAAACCTGACTTGCGTATTCTTTGATTTGGCTCTTTTCCTCCCCCAGCCCTTCAACCATATCCCACCCTTGAGCACTGAACACAGAACAACCCTCCTTGATGGCTGACTTCAGGGAAAACATTCCCTGACCAGCTGTCTCATCAGACCACCTGCTCATCCCACCTGCCACTGCCAGTTCACTCTACCCTTGATTGCTATTCCCTGTAAAAGAAAAGCCCTCCTCAGTCCGCCCCTGGAGATGCTTGCAGATCTTCTTCTTGGAGTATTCTCTTGTTGGCAATAGTCCCTTCCCCTTATAGAATGAAGTCTCACTTACCCTAGTGTGAATTTGCCTTCCTTTGATATGTGTGTGATGTATTAATACTCAGCTTTCCTGATTGTTTACAGTTTGATAGTGACATGATTTTATGGCAGAAGTTACTTGAGGCTGCATGTGCTCTGACTGCTTCCCCAGTAGGGCAGCCTGGCTGCTCACTAGGTCATGGTCAAGAGGGAAGGTGTAGAGGGTGACATAGAATTATTTGAAAATTTTTAAAAAATCAAAATTCTCCCTTGACCATTCCTGGCCATGATGTGTCATTCTTTCTCTTAACAGCAACTCCAGCCAACTAGTTAGTCACACCCTAAAGGTGATAGCTAGGCAGAAGAGGGGCTTTAGGGATACAGACTTAATTCTGGTTAAGTTGTGAAGTAGTTTTAGGTTCACAGCAAAATTGAACAGTAAGTTCAGAAATTTCCCATATGCCCCCTGCCTGGACACACACCCAGCCTCCCCTGCTATCAACATCCTCCACTGAAGTGGTACATTTGATAAAACTGGTGGAACTATATTGACACAAGTTGTCACCCAGATCTCATAGTTTACATTTGGGGTCTTGCTGTTGTATATTCTATGGGTTTGAATGAGTGTATAATGACAGCTATCTACACATACACAATATAATTATATGTATATTACATATACTATATGTATATATACATATACATACATAAATACTAGGAAGCTACAGTAATAAAGTGCTATAATGATGGCTACCCTGAAAATCCTCTGTGCTCTACCAGTTCACCCTCGCATCTCCCTAACCCAGGCAATCACTGATGTTTTCACTGTCTCCATAGTTTTATCTTTTTCAGAATCTAATTAGTTAGAACATAGCTTTTCCGAAACAATTACATATTTTTTACTGTGATAACAATATATAGGATAAATTTACTCTCTTGATGATTTTAAGTACAGTCTTCTTAACTATATGCACAATGTGTACAAGAGACTGTTAGAGCATTGTTCTGTTGTGTGACTGAGACTCTGCATTGAATAACTCCCCATTTCTCCCTCCAGTCAACTCTGGACAACTGCCATTCTCCTCTGTTGCTGTGAGTTTGTTCACCTTAGACACCTCATATAAACAAAATTATGTTTATGTGTGTTTTTCTGTGGTTGGCTTATGTCAGTCAGCATGTCCTCAAGGTTCACCTATGGTAAGTCATGTGATAGGATTTCCTTGTTTTCTCAATTTGAATAATGTACCATTGTATGTATATACCATATTTTCCTTAACCATTCATCTATCCTTAGACATTAGGCTGCTTCTACCTCTTGGCTGTTCTGAACAATGCTGTGATAAAATGAGAGTGCAAATATCTCTTTAAAATCCTGTTTTCATTTCTGTTTGTTGTGTATACTATTCCCAGAAGTGAGTTTGCTGGATCATACAGTGGTCCTGTTTTGGGAATCTCCATATTGTTTCCCAAAGTGTCCACACTGTTTTACAATCCCACAAACAGTGTGCAAGGGTCTCTGTTTTTCCATACCCTCACTACACTTGTTATTTTCTGAATTTTTCTTTATAGCAGCCATCCTAATGGGTGGGAGATCTTTTTGTCAAGTTGATTTGATTTAATTTCTTTAATGATTAAGGATATTGAGCATCTTTTCATATGCCTGTTCATCAATTGTGTATCTTCTTTGAGGAAAGGTCTAACTTACTTGTACACTTTTAATTGGATTTTGTTATTATTGAGTTATAGGACTTCTTTTTTATATTCTAGATATTAACCCCTTTTTCAATGTATGGGTTGCAAATATTTCTCCCATTATGTAGATTGCTTTTAAACTCTGTAATTTTTCCCCTGATATACAAAAGTTTCAAATTTGACATATTCCTATTTGTCTGTTGTTGCTTTTGTTTCCTGGGCTTTGAGATTATATTCAAGAAATCACCATCCATTCCGATGTCATGAACACTTACCTCTATGTTTTCTTCTAGGAGTTTTATAGTTTCAGATCTTACATTTAGATTTTTAATTCACCTTGATTTTGTATATGGTGTAAGAATAAGGGTACATTCTCAATCCTTTTCATGTGTAGATACCCACTTCACGTGACATATTTCTTAAAGAATATATCTTTTCCACATTGTGTAGATTAACTATAAGTTTTTGTACTTTTAAAATTCTGTTTCTGTAAAAAATGACATTGGAATAGTTTAACAAGATTAAGTCTTCCACTCCATGAACATTTATTTGTGTCTTCTTTTATTTCTTTCAAGAATGTTTTGTAGTTTTCAGTATAGAAGTCATTTGCCTCCTTAGTTAGGTTTTTTCCCCCTAAATAATTAAAAAATTCCATTCTAAATGAATTAGTTTCTTAATTTTCTTTTTGGATTATTCATTGTTAGATTATAGAAGCATAACTAATTTTTTAGTGTTGATTTTGTATTCTGCAGCTTTCCTGAATTTTCCAATTTGTTCTAACATTTATTTTGTGGAATCTTTAGGATTCTCTAAATGTAAGATCATAGCTTCTGGAAACACAGATAGTTTTACTTCTTTCTTTCTGATGTGGATGACTTTTCTTTTCCTTTTTTTCTTTCTTTCTTTCTTTTTTTTTTTTTTTGCAGTTTTTGGCTGGGGCTGGGCTTGAACTTGTCACCTCCAGCATATGGGTCTGGCGCCCTACTCTTTG
>NW_003852466.1:7086055-7102341 GCF_000181295.1 Otolemur garnettii
AATTGTTAAAGTAGATATTTTTATCTTATTTCTGATTTAAGAAAAGTATTGACTTTGGGGTTTTTTTTAAACCACTGTATGAATGTTAAATATACATGATGTTAGCTGTGGGCTTTCAATATATGACTTCTATTAGGTTGAAGTGATTTCCTTCTATTCCTAGGTTGCTGAGTGTTTTTATCATAAAAAGTTTTGAATATTACCAAATGTTTCTCATCAGTTGAGATGATCGTGTGATTTTTGTCTTTTATTCTGTGACTGTTATGTATTATACATATTGATTTTTGTATGTTGAATCATCCTTGCTTTATGGGTATAAACTCTGCTTGCTTATGCTATATAATTCTTTAAATGTACTATTGAATTTGGTTTGCTAATATTTCACTGAAGAATTTTCCATCAATGTTCATCAGGGATATTGGTCTATAGTTTTCTTTTCTTTTAGTCTATTTGTCAAGCTTTTGTATCAGGATAATGTTGTCCTCATAAAATAAGTTTTTAGAAGTATTTCATCTTCTTCATGTTTTTAGAAAAGATGAAAATATTTGGTCAGTTCTTTAAATGTTTTGTATATTTTTTCAGTGAAGCCATCTGGTTCTGGGCTTTTCTTTTCTGGAAGGTTTTAACTTCTGATTCAATCTTTGTACTGCTTATAGTTCTTTTCAGATTTTCTCTTTTTTCATGATTCAATTTTGGTAGGTTGCATGCTGCTATGAATTTGTCAATTGCTTCTAGGTTGTTAAATTTGTTGGTGCATGTTTAGTCACTTTAGGCTGCTATAACAAAATACCATAGAATGGGTGGCTGATAAACAGCAGAAACTTATTTCTTACAGTTATGGAGGCTGGAAATCTGAGACTAGGGTTTCAGCATTGTCATCTTCTGATGAGGGCCTTTTTCAGGCTTGCAGAGTACAAAGTTCATGTTGTATCTGCACACAAGAGGAAGAAAAATAAATCTCCTCTCTGTGTTCACATTTATATAAAGGTATGAGCTGATGAGAGCTCTACCCCTATGAACTACCTACCTCCCCAGCTCCCCACCTCCTAATGGCATCACATTGGGGGTTTGAATTTCAATATACGAATTTTGGACAAGATACATTTGATCTATGACTGTATAATTTTTCACAGTAGTTTCTTGTGATCTTTGTTATTTCTGTGTCATCAATTTCTCCTCTCTCATCCTTAATTTTTGTTACTTGAGTTTTCTCACTTCTTTTCCTTAGTGCAGCTAAATATTTGTCAAATTTGTTGATCTGTTCAAAAAGCTCTTAGTTTCATTGATTTTTTTCTATTATTTTTCTTTTGTTTATTTTTGCTTTAATATTTAAGGTAAGTTATTTTCTTCCTTCTGTTAAGTTTGGATTTATTTGTTTATTTATTTTTGCCACAGTTTTTGGCTGGGGCTGGGTTTGAACCCACCACCTCTGGTATATGGGGCTGGCACCCTACTCCTTTGAGACACAGGCTCCACCCTAAGTTTGGATTTAGTTTGTTCTTCTATTTGCAGTTCATTGAGTTGTAAAGATAGGTTGCTAATTTGAGATTTTTTTTAGTAGATATTTATCACTATAAATGGTCTTAGTACTGTTTTTATTGCATCCTATAAGTTTTGCTGTTATGCTTTTGTATTCATTCATACTAAGATATTTTCTAATTTCCCTTGTTATTTCTTCTTTGACATGTTGATTACTCAAGAGTGCGCTGTGTGATTTCCATATACTTGTGAATTTTCCAGGTTTCCTACTGCTGATGTTTTCTAGTTTCATTCCATTGTGGCTGGATATGATACTTGGTATCATGTCATTCTTAAATTTGCTCAGACTTCTTTTACTGCCTAACAATAAATAGAACAGTGATCTATTCCAGAGAGTGTTTCATGCTTCCTTAAGAAGAATGTGTATTCTACTACTCTTGGGTAGAGTCATCCTTATATATACTTTAGATTCAATGGATTAAAAGGTTATTCCAGTCCTCTCTTTCCTTATTGATCTTCTCTCTGGTTTTTCTGTCCATTATTAAAAGTAGGGTATTGAAATCTACTATTTTTGTGTTGCTAATTATTTCTCCCCTTAAATTCATTAATATTTGCTTTATATATTAGGGTACTCTGATATTAGGTACATATATATTTAAAATTATTGTATCTTTCTGGATAATTGATGCTTTCATTATCATGTAATATACTCCTTTGTCTATGGTGACAGTTTTTGAACTAAAATAGTATTTTGCCTGATATAAGAATAAGTACCTCTGCTTTCTTTTGGTTACTGTTTGCATGGAATATATTCTTCCATCATTTCACTTTCATCCTTTGCATATCTTGATATGTAAGGTGGGTTTCTTATAGATAGCATAAAACTTGCATCCTATATTTTTAAATTTCATTCAGCCATTCTATGTCTTTGGTGGAAAGTTTAATCCATTTACATTTAAAATAATTATAGGTAGGAAGGAACTTCCTCTTGCCATTTAGTTCCTTTCTATTTGTCTTTTTGCTATTTTGTACCTCTTCTTTTCTCTTTTCCCTTTCTCCTGTGTTTCATTCATTATTTTGCATTGGCATGCTTTTATTTCTTTCCCTTTTCCTTTTTTGTATTCTATAGGTGTATTTTTGTGGTTGCTATGGAGTTTACATAAAATATCTTATAGTTATAATAATCTATTTGAAGCTGGCAACAGCTTACCTTTAATCATATCCAAATTCTATGCTTGTACATTTCCCCAGCCCTATTTTATGTTTGATACAAATTACATCTTTATAAATTATGTATCTATTAACATAATTTGATAGCTATTTTTATGCTTTTGTCTTTTATTCTATTCCAAAATTAAAAGTGCTTGTACACCACCATTATACTGTTATATCTATACATTTATCTGAATATTTGCCATTCCAGAAAGCTTTCAATTTTTTTATACTTTCTTATTGCCATCTATTGTCCTTTGATTTCAAGTTGCAGCACTCCCTTTAGTGTTTCCTGTAAAACAAGTCTAGTCATGATGAATTTCTTCAGCTTTTGTTTGTTTGGGAAAAATCTTTATTTTACCTTCATTTTTTGTCAGATACAGTGTTCTTCGTTGGGAGGTTTTTTCTTTTAGCATTTTGGCTATGTCATCCCACTCATTTCAGATTTGTAAGGTTTCTGTGCTAATAAATCTGCTGATAATCTTATGGGAGTGTTTGTACATGAAAGTTACTTTTCTTTTGCAACTTTCAAGATTTTTCTTTGTCTTTAAATTTTGACAGTTTAATTATCTTGTATTTCAGTAGTTTTCTTTGGCTCATCTTACTTGGAGTCCTCTAAGCTTCTTGAATTTGGTTGTCCATATCATTTCTCAAATTTGAGAAGTTTTTAACATTGTTTATTCAACTAAACCTTCTATTCCTATTTCTTTCTCTTCTCCTTGAATTCTTGTAACGTGTGTAACAGGCCACATTATGATGTCACATAAGTCTTCTTGATGATGTCACATAAGTCTTTTAGACTTTCTTCACTTTTCTGCATTTTTTTTTCTTTTTTACTCCTGTGATTTGACAATTTCAAGTGGCCTGTTTTGAGCTTGCTGATTTGTTTTTTCCATTTGATCATGTCTTCTACTGAATCTCTTTACCAAATTTTTTTTTTTTTGAGAAAAAGTCTCATTTTGTCACCCTTGGTAGAGTGCCATGGTGTCATAACTCACAGCAACCTCAAACTCTTGGGCAAAAGTGATTCTCTTGCCTCAGCCTCCCAAGTAGCTGGGGCTACAGGTCCTTGCCACAACTCCCAGCTAGTTTTAGAGATGAGGTCTCACTCTTGCCCAGGCTTGTTTCAAACTCCAGCAATCTGCCTGCCTTGGCCTCTGGGATTACTAGGATTACAGGAGGGAGCCACCATTTCTGGCTATCTTTTCTGTGTCTTTGTTGATATTCTCATGTTGTTCATGCATTGTTTTTCTAATTTTGCTTAGTTGTCTATTTTGTTCTGTTATACACCATTCTGTCCTTTCCCCAGAAATGCATATTATCCTGTTGAATAAAATATAAAGTAGCTATTTATCTAATCTGTCTCTGCAGAATAGAAAGAGAGTTATGCCTGTTGTCCTGTTTAAGTTCTATATAAGTAAGTTCTAGATTTCACAATTTCAAAGTTTCTCTTACATGGCACAAATTCAACTGTATAAATAGCATTATCTGTCCTTATTACCTAGCTCAGAGAGGAAAGGTGCATTAGGAACTGGGATAAGGTATTCTATGAATGATCAAAAGTATTTCAATTCAGAAGTATCATGATAGAGTCAAATGGGTAATAAGTCAGACTTTTCAATTTCAAACTTAATAGAAACAAAATTTTGTGGGAAAAAAGTTAATAAAATAGAAAACAAACAAAAAAAAAATGAAGAAGGATACCAAAAATAAATGCTACTTCTTTAAGGGAATAATATAAAAAAAATTGACATTAACCCAGATTATTTTAATGGCTAGCTTTACTAGACTTTTAAAGTATACTTATTCCCTACTTTTTTCTTTTTTTGAAACAGAGTCTCACTCTGCTGCCCTTAGTAGAGTGTGTGGTGTCATAGCTCATAGCAACCTCAAACTCTTGGGCTTAAGCAATTCTCTTACCTCAGCCTCTCAAGTAGCTGGGACTACAGGCACCTGCTACAATGCCTGGCTATTTTTTTGAGATGGGGTCTTGTTCCTGCCTAGGCTAGTTTTGAATCTGTGAGCTCAGGCAATCCTCTGTCTCAGCCTCCCAAGTGGTGGGATTACAGGCACGAGCCACTGCACCAGGCTTATTCTCTACTTTATAGAAAATATTACAGAGAATAGGAAAAGAGGAAAAGTTATCACAACACAATAGCATTTATCCAATAAATTCAAAGATTGTTTAACATACAAATTAGCACATTAATAGATTAAAGGGGGAAATTATTATCTCAATAGAAGCAATAAGAATATTTGTTAAAACTACATTCATTAATGATGACTCCTATTAGCAAAATAGAAATTGGAGGAAATTTTCTTATCATTTGTCTTAGTCCATCTTCTGTTACTTATAATAGAATACCTAAAACTGGATAATTTTACAAAGAAAAGAAATTTATTTCTTATAAGTATAGAGGCTGGTAAGTGTGAGTTTGAGAAGTTGCCTCTGGTGAGAGCCTTCTTGCTGGTGGGATGCTCTGTGGTGTCCAGAGCTGGCACAGATTATCACATGTCAAAGGGGGCTGAGTGTGACAGTGTGATCATGTGCTAGTTCAAATCTCTCTTCCTTTTATTATAAAGCCACCAGTTCTTCTTCCATGATAATCCATTGATCAGACTAAACTGCCTCTGAAAGGTCACCTCTTAATATTGTCACATTGAGGATTAAGTTTCAACAGGAGTTTTGGAGGAGATATTCTAACTGTAACAACCTTATGAAATGTCTCTATGAAATAACAAAGAGTGAACACATATATAATTGGTAGCATCATTATAACTTTAAAATGACTTTATTAAAATTGGGAGCAAAACTAGGAATCACTGAATGCATAATTAATATAAAAGAAAAGAAAAAGTAGTAAAAAAATGTGAATAGAACAATAAAGAGTTAAAGTGCATTAATATCTTAATACAACTGAATATATGACAGAAAAATATTACAATTACAAAAGCAATTTAAACTACAAAATGCACAGGAATCGATCTATCAAGAACATAAAAGAAAGTTAGAAAAAAATACTGTTACATCTAAAAGATCCAAATAAATATAGAAATAAACCACAAAACTACCTATCATAAAGAAGTCAGTTTTTTTTTATTAATCTATAAATCCTGTAAATGTTCAATAATGCTAGTTAAACACAGTTTCTTGGGTCTTTTTCCTATCAAGTGGTAGGGAAATAATTAACTGCTCCAAAAAGTCAGGAAAAGTCAAGAAAGTATTGAGAAACAGTAATAACCATGACAGTGTTCTCGGAGCCCTCTGATTGGAGATGCAAGGAAAAGGAACTGCAGATGGGATGATTGATTTGAAGGGAGGTCAAGACTTGCTCAGGTCAGTGACCAGTCCTAACTTACTGATTATCTTATATACTCTCAAACATTCAGTAATAATTTAACACAGATAAAAAGAAGTAAAGTAAGATTAGGAAAGTACCATTAAGATTACAATTCAGTGTGAAGGCTGAGGAATACACACACAATTGATTTTGTTTTGGGTAAAAACATAAAAGATACTGACTGTCTGTTCCCACTGGCCCAAACCGAAACCAGAGGTTATAATGTTAATAAAGGAAGAAGTCAGAGAACAGAACCCAACGCCCGGGGACAGGCATTGAAGCTTCCAGCTGTGACCCTGGACTAGCTATCCAGATTCCTCTGGGAGAGTATCTCTGCATATCTGTAGCCTGCTGGCAGGAACTCAATCATCAAAGAAATCTTTCCCAGAACCATTCTTCTGGAGGAGCACGTGAAGCGAACTACCTGCCACGTCTGAGCATGGGGTGCTTATCTCTTCATAACCATAATCACAATCAAGGCTTGCTTTACCAGACAGTAAGGTCACACTAAAGTTATTGTAAAAGTTGTTGGGATAGCACAACATTGGTGCAATGATTCACAAATACATCAGTGTTCTAAACCACAGAGCCAGAAGCAGATCCATGCATATTGGAAACTTGATATCTGATTGGTGAGGCAATGTAAGTCAGTGTAACACATTCAAATAATACCCCCAAGTGGATGACAGTCTTAAATATGAAAGGCAAACTCAAAATCTTTAAAAGAGAATATAGGATAATATCTTTCTGAAGTCAGATTAGGTAAGGATTTCTTAAATAGGACACAAAAAGATCAAGACATAAAATAAAAGATAATCTAATACATAAATTAGATTATCAAAATTTTAAATTTCTATATAAGTGACTTTTTACAATAAAAGTGAAAAGACAAACCCATATTGAGAAAATATTTTCAATAAATCCTACGGTCACTGCATATATCTGCAGAACATTTGCAAATCAACACAAATATAAAGAACACAAATAGAAAGAATATAAAAATGAACAGAAGAAGAAACTCAAAGAGCCATTAAACATTTTGTGGAAAAAAAAATTCACTCCACTAATTGTCAGGGAAATACAAATTTAAACTTTTGGATTAAAACATACAATTAGGTTGCATTTTTTACATTTCTAAGGTAAATGAATTCACACAGCTCTCCTCTGACACTGAAAATTTAGCTAGACAATCTATCTGTATAACTTGGTAGCCTTAATAAGTCTCATGTCAACCTGTCACTGCTTTCCATATTAAGTTGGAAATAATTCCCCAGATAAAAGCATGGATTATTATAACAATACAAAAATTAATTTTAAAAATAAAGACTTTTACTCTATAAATATGATATGGTATTTCAGCTATAGATATTCCTGTGAGTAATTAATGCCTGGTGGCATACAATTTTCTGAAATTTCATCTGTCTTAAGTATAAAATAACAGCTGAAATTAAGCTTCTTTCTTGCCAACCCTATAATGATATTGTTTATTATGACTTAATAAATGCAAATAAACTGAAAAAAGTTTGATTTGCAGTTAAGTCCTTCACCTAGGAAGTATGCCATATACCCAAAAGAAACAAATAATTTTATCATACAAATTTAAATTTAAACCTCAATGAAAATAACAAATTATACACATCACATTGTCAAAAAAAAGTAAACTACAACAGTATCAAATATTGAAGAGTATGCAAAAGAACAAGGACGCTTAACATTTAGGAGAAACATTAGGCATGTTCCAGGAGTGGGTATAAGTCCTGAGACTCAAACATTCTAAATCTGGCACACGTGCAATGGAGGCATATGCAAAAGAATGAACACAGCCTTGCTTGTAATACTTAAGAACAACCTAAGTGACCGTGAACAGAATGGACAAATAACATATGGCACATTCATTCACTGAAGTACTAATCAGAAATTAAAACAAACAACCTCTTACTACAAACATTTACTGGATAAATCTCCAAGAATGTTGAGTAAAAAAAATGCAGATTGCAATGGGTTCACTATAAATGATATAATTTCAAGTAATTACATATGGATAGGAATGCTGGGAATACAGTCCAGGTGAGCTATACCAATTTCAATGGTTTATGTAAAATAAGCTTAAATTTTTCTGCTATTTTTTTTCCTGCTGTATTTAAGGTAAACTATTCACCTCTTGAATATACTTACTCAACTAAGGAACCATCCTAAAGTTTTATTGGACTAAATGCCTCCGTTTCTTTGATAACTAAAAAGCTATGTTGCTACATTGAGCACCATTTGAGAAAAAAAGCACAGCTTTGGTGATTACATTAAAAAATTCTAAAGCAACAATCTGGAGTTTCATTTTCCATATAAATTTATTCCCAAAAGGACACTAACCCCAGCACAGGATGAAATAGTTGATGCTTCATAAAATCCTAATTTCTTAACTGGCATAAAAATGAGATATGAGGCAGGTGGTTCAATGGTTTACAATTTTTGATTTGTTGTTTTAAAAAATAAATACTGACAGTGTTTCTACTCTCCCAGAAAGTATCATATGTGCATAATATCTTTTGCAAATATTTAAAGATACTTTTAAAAAAGCTTCTAATTTGTGAGGGTAATTTTATTTCACAAAAGAACAAGAAGAATTTCTGAAACATTAGTAGAAATGCCATTCCTCTATAACAGGATGTTTCCAGAAGTGCCCAACATACTGAAGATTATGTAACAGGTAGGGAGCATTAAAAACACTCTTGGAGGAAGGAGCCCTCTTCATGTGGTGGTAGTCCCTTTGGACTGTTGAAAGACGAGCAGTACATTTTTTCTCACTAAATTTTTACCTGAACTTTCAGCTTCGGAACTCAATTAGATTAGTTTGAAAGTGCTTTCAGGGCTAGTTTCCACAGGTTTAGAATAGTCCCTGCCAAAGAGGACCTATGTGCTTAGTTTCAGGTTTCATTATTACTGTAAAGCACCTAAGTTCATGGAAGATTGATGTAAAAATAAGAATGACCATTATTAATTTAGATATAGTATAGTGGTTTATAGATATAGATATAATTTAGTGGTTAGATATATATGCTCTTACCCGCTATCCTTCCCTTGAATAACTGGGAAACTGAAATTGTTATCTCAAAGTTGCTAAATGAGCATGCACAGAAAGCAGAAAGAATAGGATTATCCTGAAGATTCAGCCATTCAGGACAGGAAAACGCTTTGGTAAATTATGTTCTTCCTCCTCCTCCTCCTCCTCCTCTTCTTCTTCTTCTTCTTCTTCTTCTTCTTCTTCTTCTTCTTCTTCTCCTTCTCCTTCTCCTTCTCCTTCTCCTTCTCCTTCTTCTTCTTCTTCTTCTTCTTTTTAAGTAATGGATATAGTTTATTGGGGTACCTTCAAGATGCCAGGTCATTGCCATACATTATTTCGTAAAGCTCTTAGTTCTTTATTAAAATTTCAGATTAATAAGAGACTACAAATGTTTAGGTTATATTGTTTCCATTTCTAAGGTAAAGTTCAAGTTATAGTTGAGCCCTTCAACCAGGGGGAGTGCTGAACACCCTGACATTGTGCACATTAGGTGAGATCCCACGTATCACCTTCCCTCCTCCCATTTCCTTCTCCCTCCACCCTGCCAATTATTTAAACTTTTAGAAACTGTTTCTTACTTTAAGTCTGGCAGAGAATCAATTCACCTATGTCCTGGTATGGCCTGTTGTCTTTTTTTTTAATAGTTAGGGATTTCGTGAGGATACAAGAAACCAGGTTATGCTGATTGCATTTGTTAGGTAAAGTCCCTCTTACAATTGTGTCTTGCCCCCAAAAAGTGTGTCACACATTGAGAGCTCACCCCCACCCCCCTCTGCTTTCTCCTTCCCCCGCCCCACACTGTATATTGGTCACTGGTTGTCCTCATATTAAAACTGAATACATAAGATTCATGCTTCTCCATTCTTGTGATACTTTACTAAGAATAATGTGTTCCACTTCCACTTTAATACAAAGGCTGTAAAGTCTCCATCTTTTTAATAGTATTCTATGGTATACATATACCATAGCTTGTTAATCCATTCCTGGGTTGGTGGGCATTTAGGCTGTTTCCAATTTTTGGTGATTGTAAATTGAGCTGCAATAAACAGTCTAGTGCAAGTGTCCTTATGATAAAAGGATTTTTTTCCTTCTGGGTAGTTGCTTAGTAATGGGATTGCAGAATCAAATGGGAGGTCTAGCTTGAGTTCTTTGAGGTTTCACCATACTTCCTTCCAAAAAGGTTGTTCTAGTTTGCAGGCCCACCAGCAGTGTAAAAGTGTTCCTTTCTCTCCACATCTGTGTCAGCATCTGCAGTTTTGATACATTGTGATGTGGGCCATTCTCGCTGGGGTTAGATGATATCTCAAGGTGGCTTTGATTTGCATTTCTCTAATAATTAGGGATGATGAGCATTTTTTCATATGTTTGCTAGCCATTCATCTGTCTTCTTTTGAGGAAGGTCTATTTGCTCTTACCCATTGATATATGAGATTGTTAGGTTTTTTCATGTGTATTAATTTGAGTTCTGTGTAGATCCTAGTTATCAAGCCTTTGTCTGATTCAAAATATGCAAATATCCTTTCCCATTGTGTAGGTTGTCTATTTGCTTTGGTTGTTGTCTCCTTAGCAGTACAGAAGCTTTTCAGTTTAAGTTCCATTTGTTTATGTATCACAGAATAAACTTATGAGCAGAATGTTCATGTCTCTCAGGTCTGGGCTCTTCTTGTGAACAGTATTTACTAAGCATTATCTATGTAATTTACAGAAATATTGTCCTCAATCTTCATCCCCCTTTAAGGTAGCTATGTTCAAAAGCTCATGTTACAGAAGAGCAAATTGAGATTCCAGGATATAGGATAATTGGTCCAAGGTCACATTCCTAGTAAATGGTAAAAGAATTCAGATTCTGCTGTTTTGATAACAACACTGGTTCTCAAGACTGCTTTAGACTATTTGAAAAAGAAAAAACCTGAGAATTCTAAAAAAAAATATTAATTTTCTTAAAAATAACAAATCTATCACTTGATAACATAAATTATATATTTTTTAAGAAAAAAATGAGAAAAAAATATATAGTGGGAAAAGCAGCACAGTTTTATATTACTGCAAATCTCTTTAATGCCTGGTTTAATAGAAGACAGCTGGGATCTCATATTGCTTTGCATTTTACCTATTGAAATATGTTGTTTTGATTAAGGTATATGAAGCAAATACTTATGAGAATGATAAAACACTGAGGTGCTAAGGCCTTATGAGGTTTTAAGATTGCTTTCCTCCAGAGTGGATCCAAGCAGCATAATCTAAGCATCTGTGCAAGGAAAGGCACAGAAAGAACAAAAATGTGCCTTGATGCAGAAAATAAATCCTATAAGAAATTCTCACAATTCTTCCCTGACACTGCCTCAATATCATCCTCTATGTCTTCTTATGTTTTCAATGCACCAATTCCTGTGCCCTCTTAAACTTTGCATGTAACATTTGTCACCCTTCAGTGAAATTGCTGTTTGCTTATTTTTGCCAACTGGACTGTCAAGTGGACAAGAACAGGAATGGTGTCTTTCAAATCTGTAATCCCAGCTCCTAGCACAACACCAGGCATGGAAAATGTGCTCGGGAAATATTTGTTTGAACAAAGTGTTGATACTAAATGAATAAATGTATACCTAGCTCAAGTTGGTCTCATCTTTACCTAAAATAAAACCTCTTCACTAGATCATTCAGTTTAGATTGTAGTGAAAAATGGGGAAAATACACAACAATAATAAATGCAAACACTTGCCATTAAAAAAACAAACAACAAACAAACAAAAAACCTCTTCACATTTCCAGTTTCTCCATCACTCCTTATGCTGTGCCACCCTCCTGCCAAGATGTTTTCACATCTGGGGTATTGCATGGCCATCAATCTAATGTCTTCCTGAAATCCCCAGGGCACTAGGAGGAACCCTTAGAAACTGCCAATCTATTCTCTTTCATAAACAAGCCTACCATATTTGCTTTAAGAAAATAAAACGATTATCAATGGTGATTCAAATAATAAGAAGCACAGCAGAATCTTCTGATTTGATTTTGCATTATCTCCACAAATGAGAGGTTAGGACCTATGAGAAAGGCTATTCACAAATTGTGTCTTCTTTTAAATAGGATTGCCTTAAAGTAATCTAATTTGATATCAGAGTCTCCGAGTCAGGAGCCTGTTTTATCTCCAGGGTAGCCCAGTGACATTGGGCTTGGAGAGGTGCCCATTAATGTTCCCATCAGCCCACCTCCATCTGAATTCCTTCCAGGGCACCTTGTCATTGCCAGAAGGAAGCAGTCAGCCTTTCCAAGCTTCTTTGTGTGTGTGATTTACAGACATGTAAAACAAAAATGCATTCATAATCATGCTTTTGAAAAGCTCATCTCTAAAAAACTAAAACTTACTTGTGCATACAAAACATAAAATAAAATCCACTTACACTCAAACTACTTTGATACTTAAAGGAACTTTAAGAAAAATATGTTTGGCTTTCTCCTTTTTTTCTTCTGAGTCTTTGCCCTTTTTTTTTTTTTTTTGGATAAATGTCTAATCACAAAGGTAAATAAAAAGTAAAGTAATAGCAAATGCAACATGCCAGGAATCCCAGATGGCATACACACCAAACTGAAGAGGACAAATCAATTATGAGTCATTTTACTTAGAGTTTTCCATCCTAGTTATTTACACCCTTTAGAGAGCAGTGTTTAGAAATAATGGAAAATGTCTCTGTCAGGTGGTGAACATTCAAGGTAATTTTTACTCACTTTTGGAGTTATGAAAAATAGAAGCGTGCAGCAATAAATGGATGAATACCCATTTTTCAGATAATCCCATCAGTCTGCAGCTGATTTTGAAGTTTATCTTGGGCCCAATTGCCTGCAATATTGCTGTCATTCGCACAATGCTGGCCTTCCATTAGGGTTGACTTTGGAAGTGTGTTTTTCTCCCAGATGAATACTTCAACTGTCCACCTCCATTTTCCCATGAAAGTTGGCCCTCTCAGTACCACAGCAGCCTGCAATCCTCTTTTCCTAGGTCACTATGAACACAGACTGTGTTATAGTCCATTATTTCACTTCCAACAAACACATTTGACAGCATCCTTTCTGATTCACCTGTGCAAATTTCACCTTGCTTGGCTTACCGGTGTTGCTGGGAGGGCTTCATTTGTTTCCATCCACATGGATTTTATGATTCTTGATTTTTGTGTGTCTCAAAACTTTTGTATTAGCCAACATATGTTCCCTCCAGGCTTGGACTAATTTTGAGGACAGAGTGCACAGCATAGCAATTATCCCTTTCAGATTTCAGTGCCTGAGCAAAGGGCAGGGAAGGCTGTTCCTACAGCTCAGATTCCTAATGTGATGGAACCCTCGAAGCAGGACAATGATGTAACATTTTGTAAAATAATCATAAGTAGTATAAATAATAATTTTAAAAAATTGTTTTTGAAAACGAACAAACCTTGACCAGAATTATCATTGTACAACAAAGGCACATCAGAAACAAGATCATGGTACAATACTCTAGTGTTGTTTGCTAAATGAGGTTGTGAAAGTAAAAATGTAATGATTGACTTTTTGGACACTATTTCTATATTATTGAGTAAATTATATGGTAGGGCTCCTGCAGCTATGTTTTTTAGTCTCCACTTAGGTGAGCTACAGTGCAGCTGTATGAAGAAAAGAAAAGCAATCAGCTAGTGAAGAAGCTGGGTTCTCCTTTCCAAAGCTGTGCAGAGAGTAATGCAATTAGGCTGATGTAATTAAGCAGTTCTGCAGAGAGCACACTCCAGGAAGTCCTGAAGGCCCTACAAAGGCTCATGCTCAAGAATAACAACTTTTAGAAGAAAAAAAGTGAAAGTTTTTATTCAGTGGGTAGTTTAGAGGCCTTATCTAAAATGTTAAAGCCTTAAGTTAGGGTTTATCAAGCTGGATCCACATAACCGTGTGCCCACACAACATGATGCCGAGTAAAGGAGCATCATAAGTTACCCAGTGAAGGACCGAGGAGGAAGCCTATATGAATTACTGTGTCTTTGGCAGATTTCCATCTATCTCCAGTTGTTAATTAGCCTTCAGATTTCAGCTAAATCTCATTTCCTCACAAGGCCTTCTCTGACACCTGATAATCTGTCCCTGAATTCTTTCTTACATAATACTTATGATTGTTTTTCATTATTCAGCAAATACTGAGTTTATTTCTTAACTATCCCCTCTACAGAGGGGACTGAATAAATATTTATTGGTTGAAAGAAAAGATGAATGAGCCAATAAGTAGTGACTAAATGCTTTGCCTGATATTTGAAGAAATAATCATTTGTGTCACTTCCTGAACAGATTCCCTTTCCGTTAGTCTTCATACGGGTCACTCTAAGAAAGTCCTGAGAATTTAAAGAAAAAGCAGTCTCCTGAAAAACTGCCACAGGGTTTATAATGAATATTGGTCTATGCAGACAAATGAGCTCTAATTCTCAGTTGGCCAATATCCACCTAAGAACTTGGGCTCTAACAGCCTGTCTAGCCCCTGATTATCTCCTCTCTGACTCTATGATCAATAATTTTGCCAAAAAGCCTTAGTTAAATAACTCTTCTGAACAGCTCATATGACTTTTTTTCTGGGATAACATGTCCTATCTGTGTACATACATATATGTGATGAATGGACTTCTTCTTGGGGTTCATTTATTAATTCCCTAAAAGCTGCTTGTGTATATTTTTTTCATAATGTGAATTCTTTTTTAATTTTTATTAAATCACAACTTTGTACATTTATGAATTTATGGGGTTCAGGGTACTGCTTCAATATACAATACGAAATGTTTACATTGAACTAAGTAACACATCCATCACAATTATACTCATTTCTTAGTAGTTTTGAAATGTAACATTGCATCATGCCTATTAGGTGAGATCCCCCCAAGTACCCTCCCTCCTTCCATATCCCCCCTACCCTCCCCTCTCTTTCCTCTTCCCTTCTATAGTTATGCTTTGCCATTCATATGAGTGTGTAGGTGATTATATATTGATTTCATAGTAGTAGAGACTTTTTTTTTCCATTCTTGAGATACTTTACTAAGAAGAATATGTTTCAGTTCCATCCAGGTAAACATAAAAGATGTGAAGTCTCCATCTTTTTTATGGCTGCATAGTATTCCATGGTGTACATATACCACAATTTGTTGATCTATTCATGGGTTGATGGGCACTTTGGCTGTTTCCATGTCTTGGCTATTATGAATTGGGCTGCAATAAACTTTATGGTACAAATGTCTTTGTTGTAAAATAATTTTTGATCATATGGCTATATACCTAGCCATAGGTATATGGAGGAATCGTAGGATCAAATGGTAGGTCTACTTTTAGTTCCTTGAGTGTTCTCCAACCTTCTTTTCAAAAAGATCTTATTAGCTTGCATTCCCACCAGCAGTGTAGAAGCATTCCCTTCTCTCCACATCCACGGCATCTCTAGTTTTGGGATTTTGTGAGGTGAGCTAATCTTACTGGAGTGAGATGATATCTCAAAGTGATTTTTATTTGCATTTCTCTGATGATTAAGGATGATGAGCATTTTTTCATGTGTTTGTAGACCATGTGCCTGTCTTCATCAGAGAAGTTTCTGTTCAAGTCTGTTGCCCACATAGAAATGGGGTTATTTATTCTTTCAAACTATTGATTAGTTTGAGTTCTCTGTAGATTCTAGTTATCAGACCATTGTCAGAAGCGTAAAGTGCAAAAATCTTCTCCCTTATGAAGATTGTCTGTTTGCTTTACTTACTGTGCACTTGGTTGTACAAAAGCTTTTCAGTTTGATCAGATCCCAGTAATGAATTGGTGTTGCTTCAATTGCCCAGGGGGTCCTCCTTATAAAATATTCTTCCAAACCAATTTCTTTAAGTGTTTTCCCTGCACTCTCTTCTAGTTTTTTATAGTTTCATGTCTTAAGTTTAAACCTTTTATCTAGTAAAAATCAATTTTTGTTAATGGTGAAAGCTGGGGGCCAATTTCAGTCTTCTACAGGTCACCACTCAGTTCACCCAGCACCATTTGTTAAATAAGGGATTTTTTTCCCACTCAATGTTTTTAATTGGCTTGTCAAAGATCAAATAACAGTAAGTAGCTGGGTTCATCTCTTGGTTCTCAATTCTGTTCCATACATCTACCTCTCTGTTTTTGTGCCAGTACCATGCTGTTTTGATCACTATTGATTTATAGTATAGTCTGAGGTCTGGTAGCAT
>NW_003852466.1:7103238-7127390 GCF_000181295.1 Otolemur garnettii
ATTGCTAGGTCATGGAAGAAGCCCAAGTGCCCATTGATCCACGAATGGATCAATAAACTGTGGTATATGTACACCATGGAATACTATGCAGCCATTAAGAAAGATGGAGCTGGGAAATGTTTTTACATCCTTCATGTTTACATGGATGGAGCTGGGAAATGTTTTTCTTAGCAGAGTATCACAAGAATGAAAGAAAAACTATCCAATGTACACAGCCCTATTATGAAACAGCCTAATAACAGCCTAAGAATATGGGGAGGGGGGTCTGGAGGGATCCCCTCTATAGTTTATCTTTCAAGGGTACAAGTGAATCTTTCTAAAAGTAGAATATAAATGTCTTAACACGATAACTAAGAAAATGACATAAAGGCTATGCTAACCAGTTTGATGAAAATATTTCAAATTGTATATGAAAACATCACACTGCACCCCATGATTGCATTAATGTACACAGCTAACATTTAATAAAAAATAAAACAAATAAATAAAAGAAAAGTTCTTTCTATGCCTGTTTTCTTAAGTTTTCTGATCATGAAAAGATGCTGGCTATTATCAAAGGCTTGTTCTGTGTCAATTCAAGGAATCATACGGTCTTTGTTTTTATTTTCTTGATGTGATGTATTATATTTATAAATTTGTGTATGTTGAACCAACCCTGTAACCCTGGAATAAAACCAACTTGATCATGATGTATAATTTTTTTGGTGTGTTGTTGAATTCTGTTTGCTAAGATCTTATTGAATATTTTTGCATTGATATTCATTAATGATATTTGTCTATACTTTTCTTTTTTTGTTGGATCCTTTCCTGATTTGGGGATCAGGATCATATTTGCTTCATAGAATGTGTTGGGAAGTATTCCTTCTTTTTCTATACTTTGGAAAACATTGTATAATATAGGTACTAGTTCCTCTTGAAAGGTTTGATGGAATTTGGATGTGAAGCCATCTGGTCCAGGACTTTTCTTTTTGGGGAGATTTCATATCGTTGATGATATTTCAGTGATTGATATGGGTCTATTCATGATTTTTCATTCTTTCTGGAAGGTGGTGTGCTTCCAGGTATTGGTCCATATCCTTCAGATTTTCACATTTCTGGAAATAGAGATTTTTGTAATAATCATTGAGGATTTTTTGAATTTCCGACATGTCTGTTGTTACTTCTCCTTTATCATTTCTGGTAGAAAATATTAGAGATTTTACTTTTCTATTTCTAGTTATGTTGGCCAAAGGTTTATCGATTTTGTTAATTTTTTCCAAAAAACAACTTTTTGTTTTGTTGATCTTCTGAATGATCCTTTCATTTTCAATTTCATTTAATTCTACCTTAATTCTGGTTATTTCTTTTCTTCTGCTGGGTTTGGGCTTGTAATGTTCTTCCTTTTCCAGTTGCCCAAGATGATCCATTAAGTTGTTGGCTTCCTCTCTTTCTGTTTTCTTGATGAAGGCTTCCAATGCCATTAATTTCCTTCTTAGGACTGCCTTTGCAGTATCTCACAGTTTTGATAATTTATATCTTAGTTTTCATTTAGTTCCAAAAATTTGGTAATTTCCTTCTTAATCTTGTCTTTGATCCAGCTATCAGTCAGCCTAGATTAGTTAGCTTCCATGACTTTGAGTATGGAGATTCCCATTGCTGTTGAGGTCATTCCATGGTGGTCCAAGAAGATACAAGGAAGAATTTCTATACTTTTAAATTTGCTGAGGTTAGACTTGTGTCCTAGGATATGGTCTATTTTGGAGGATGACCCATGGGCTGATGAGAAGAATTTTGTTCAGTTTTATTAGGGTGAAATGGTCTGTAGAGGTGTGTAAAGTCCATTTTTTCTAGGGTCAGGTTTAAGTCTAATATTTCTTTGCTTAGTTTCTTCTTGGAGGATCTATCCAAAAGGGTGTCAAAGGGGTGTTAAAATCTCCAACTATTATAGTATAGAAAGATATCAAGTTGTTCATATCCATTAGGGTCTGCTTTATGAATTGAGGAACATTCTGGTAGGGTGCATAAATGTTTATTATTGAGATGTCTTCATGTTGAGTGTTTCCCTTGACTTCTGATCTCTGTTGTAACATTAATGCTGGTCAATTATTGTATCTAAACCCCAAAGGAAGGTGATATAAGGAGGTGTGGCAACCTCCCTTCCCCTCATGGCTGCAATTCAGTTTCAAGGTTTCCCTGGGATCCCCTTGGCCAACAGGGGGTTTTCCAGTCAGCAGGGGGCTCAGGATTGTATTTAGCTTATAGTTTATTGCTATGCAATTATTTAAGTTTATTTTTTCAATTCAAGAGTTTGTTTTATAGTAAATGGTAACACTGGAAATGGATAAGACTGAGAAGGATGTTCTGACTGCTGGGCACAGGAGGGCTCAGTCAAAGATGACCCTATACTTTGGGCCTTGGTGCTTAGGAGAAGGATGTCTTGGCTGTCAAGATAGGAAATTGTAGAGAAGAAGCTAGAAGGGAGTGTGAGGTGAGGAACAAGGTAAATTTAATTACTATCATGTAGCTAAAATTTAATTAAATCTCTAGCTCATGAGAATTGAAGTAAGAGATTTCTAAACTAACCTATCATGACACATTTTTATGACAGGGTTTGCTATACCATGACCAAATGAGGCCATAGTACAACACAGCAATGGGGGAAAGGGAATAGTTTCTATTAAGCCCTCACCAGCTTACCTGCTGGTAGGTAATGATTCTCCTACATGGAATGATATGTCACCATGTTTTTCAGTCTGGCTGCTGAGGCGGATGGAAGACCACTCTCTGCACGGCCATCAACATTGAACACTACTACAGTCATGACAGTCATTACAGTGACCCTCAAGCACCAAGCCTAATGCTGCCCTTGGTGCACTGCCTGACTCGTGGTCTCTATTGTTGCCACAACATAATTCCCTCTTTCTGACCCTTCAGTGCCCAGACATGAAGCAAGCCCACCCTGCTGTGTCTTTAGTCCGTGCTGATATTCTTGCTGCTGCTGCCACTGCAAACAGTCTCAGTTCTTAGGACCACTGATTGGTAGTAACACTAATTTAAGTAATTCTGGCTTTCCATAGGAGAGAAAATTAGGACTCCTTCTTACTATAATGCTAGGATTGGAGTTTGGAGTTTGGGGCATTTTCACTTTACCCTAGCACACTTGTGTGTGTTCCAGAGGAAATAAACAGTCTCCTGTCAAACTGAGCCTTCTGCCTTCTGCTCGCTTTTCCTGTGATTTCACATTGGTTAATTGTACCCATCCAGCATACAGACCTTATGTATCTTCATGTCCTTTCTGGAAGCTTTCTTGAAGGGACTAAGAAAAGCAGAAGGCCAAAGGATGACTTTGAATATACTCACAGTTACAGAGAAAAGAAGAAAAAAGGAAAGAGTGGAAATTTTTACTCTTCATAAAAAATTCAAATTAAGCTTTGTATTATTTTCAAGTACCCAACAGATATGAATAGCCCCTGTCTGCTGGATGTGTTTTCTCACCTGCCACGGACTCAGCCAGTGCTACCAGAGCACTCTCACTGACACTCTGGCCCACCACCTTACCCGTCTCCACTTTACTCTCTTTCCACCACTGCCACCTACCAATGTTGGAGGTATAGCAACACACCATCAAGGACTTTTTAAATATGATTTTAAATAATCCTGACTGTAATTCTGCAGCCAGCATGTATACAAAACCTGCCTACAAAGGCCAAGGGAGCTGAGAGGCCAAAGAAAGAGGTTGACAAATCCATTTTCTCAGAAAGAAACATTCTATAGGAACTTACAAACAGAAGCCATGACTTAGGTTGTTGTGAGATGGTGGATCCCTGCACTAGCCCTTCAGAGAGTATTTTTTATACAGCAAGATATTTTGGTAAAATTACATACAGTGTGTCATGTCTCAGACCCCCTTGCAAAACTCCTGACTGCTGGAGAAGTTAGATTAGCATCTTTCTGAGGGGTTGCCTGTGCTGCAAATGTTGCTTCTTGACTTGACTGCAGGAGCACCTTGGTTTGCTGAACCAAGCATCGATCATTACAATGGTTTTGCTCTACCATCATGTACTCTTGCTGTGCAACAGGTTGCTTTCCTACATAACAATCTTTTTATTTTCTTGTTCAATTTCAGTGTTGGTATTGTCAACCTAAATGACAGAGAGAGGCTGTTTAAAAGAAAAGCGTGTAGAGTAAGTGTGTATTCAGGGAGGTAAAGGCAGGGACAACGATTTTCAAAAGACAAATGAAGAGGATTACACATTGGTTTGAAATGATTTTCCTCAGCTTCAAAGCGTGATGCCAGGACGAGGTGGATCAGTATGTTGCCAGGCAGACATCCCTACAGATGTTTGTTTCTGTGTAAAGTTGCAGTGGGCAACTGTGCAGGTTCATGTCTTCTGCAATCTTGTAGGGTAGTTTTTGTCATCAGGCACACAAACTCTTCATGGCCTCCCCTGGCTCAGTTTGTCAGCTTTTATTGTTAACATTAGTTACTTTATTTTCATTCTGGCAACTGTCACAATGTGAATACTTCTCCATCACCCTCACCTCCGAGTCCCTCTCTCTGATTAACCTCATGACTTTCATTTCACACTTATTCCCACTCCTGTTATTATCTCAAACCACATTTGCCTGAGGCAAAAGTGTATGTGCTCACATTGTTAGGGCAAGCAAATCTGGGAAAGAAGGAGTGGTGACCCCAAAAGAAGGGGACAGGAAAAGCAAGAAAAGAGTAGATGACGGGCTGGCATGGCCTGCAGTCTGGAGTGCCTGTCTTCCCTATAGCCATATGACCTGCTGCACCAGGGGAGGAAGGGAGAAGTATTTTTCTGCAGGTCTCCACATCCTGTTAGTCACATGTTAACTCTAAGGAACTTACCTAGACTCCCAGGTGCCATATGCAGGGGCACCAAGCAATTCCCAGAACAATAAACACCTCTCAAGAGAGAGCTCTCAGGCAAGAGACAAGAGACATGAGGCATGGACGTGAGTCACAGCCTTATGGTTCACTACTACTGTGCCTGGGACACCATGCATGGCCAAGTTCTCTGTGCATTTATCCTAAGTTCCTAGGCCAATTGCTGAGCAAAGGAGTTGTGCAAATTTAAGCAACAACAATAAAAAAAAAAAAAACCCAGAAAGATAAACAACATAATATGACAAAACACTCTAGAGACTCAGCTACAGAGGACCCAAAATCTAGCTCTGTCTTCCACATACTTCTCTGGCCCTGGTCTGATCTTTTGCCCATGTGATCATATAAGTAATAATCATTCTGACTGATACTTGAAAAAGCCACTAAAGAAAAAGTAAAATGAAGTAGTACAACTTTTCTGTGAATGTCTTCCTTTATCTCTCTTTTAAGGTTTTTTGTTGTTGTTGTTGATGTTGTTACTAGTCACTATACTAACAAGGAGAGTGAATGTCTATCATAGCAGAAATCATAGGGTCAGAAAGCTATGTCTTCATATCAAAACAAACTCCTATTTACTGCCAGGACTTTAACCTGCTTTCAGAGGAAGTCATCCTCCTCCTCATCTTCCCCTTTTCTTCCTCCCCCACCTCATCATCCTCATCCACATCATCATCATTATTATCGGTTGCAAGAATGCAATCTAGTTAACAATGTGATGTTATATGTTCACAATATAAGGGTAAAGGAATTAAAGATTGCAAAGTTGTTGAAAATATGGTATGACAAAATAATTCTCACTGTGTTCAGAAACATCTATACAACTATAAATGCTGAGATGGACATTTGGGTGTTGCTCAGCTGCCTTTGGTAAGAAGATTGGAGGACATGATCACACAGGCTGGGCCCAGAGCTTCCCAGGCCAGACATCTCTCAGAAATTCTTTTTCTCAGGTTTCAAGACTGAGGGGTCTGGGTAACATCCTAGCCTTCTTCGGAAGCCACTCTGTTTATCTCTGCCATTTCCTGGATCCCGAAACTTCTCTAAACTTGCTATTCCTGTGAGATCATCATTTTCTGGAAGGGACCTTGAAAATGTAAGCAAAAGAAAATGAATAGAATCCCTCAAGTGTAAAGATGTGGGAATGTTTGTAATACACAGGCTGCAGCCCAGCCAAGTAGACATGGCAGGGCCAGTGGGGACCATAGTCCCACTTTCTTTTTCTATTCTGGAATTTTTGTTTAAGTTTCACTGCCTCAAGTATTTAAGTGTGAACTTCATTGTAGCCTTTATAGAAAAATGAAGCAACACTAAACAGAAATGATTTCTTATTATGTTTTTAGACAGTTAGACAGTATAAATAGAAGATACTACAGTCATTTTTCTAATGACAGATACAAACTGTCTCCCTAATCATGAAACCTTAAATGATTTTATCAGCCTGAGATGGCACAGAAAATATTGCCTCCCTGAATCTCTAACCTCTTGATCACCTGTCAATCATTCTGTCATAGACCATAGCCAGAGTGAGTTTAAAATACTGCCTCTAGGACCCCTAATCAGTGAACAGCCTTCTGAAGAGAGCTGCAAGCTGAGGTTGGGGGTAAGACAGGAGTAGTCATTTCGGGGAATAGGTTGCTAGATGCAAAATTCATCCTTTCTGATTGTAGGTATAGTAGCACAACAGGTTGGAGATATGGCTCCACTAAGGACAGGTCTAGGCCCATCTCTGAGTAATAATACATTTTGGGCAGGGGCATCTATTATACCTATCTATTAATATAATTTGAGTCTCAATGTAGTGCTTTGTGGTTGGGAAGTTGTTTTAATTTCTATAGTACAGAAAATGAAATAGGCACAGACGATAAGTGGGTTTCAGATTGGGCTAGTGACTACATCAGGACTAGACTCCAGGTCCCTCACAGTAACATTCAGTGTCTTACTGAAGGTGTCCTCAGCACTAGTGATATGATGGTCCAGTGTGGCACCTTCCTGTGCCCACTCACACAGAGAGAAGGAAAGGGAGAACTCAGAAAAAGTTGTCTCCTCATCCCACAGTTATCACACTCACTCATTGAACATTTTCTATGGGTGAGTAAATATTGGATCTTACATGTAAGTGATAAAGGGTTTTCTGCTTCTAGAGAACTTGTCACTTAGTCTGGCAAAAGGAGTCCATCAGAGAAGATCACTAACCAAATAAGTCGCTCATGCTAAGTGTCAGGTGCGAAGTGAGGGGCCTGACACAGACGGCAGACCCCTAACTGGGAACTGTGGTGCTGGGTAAAGTGAGCCCTGATGTATCATGAACAGAGTGTGGCAGGTGGGAGAAGCTGGGGAGGGCAGTGGGATTTCCAAGGGAAGGGTAATTTTTCTCAGAAGCCAGTAAGAGTACATTTGGCGGCAAAAATTACATTTGCTTTCATTAAGCAGAAAATCCTTTATCACAGTTTGATAAAAGCAACTAATTTAGATTTCAGTACTGAGTTTTAGGGATCTAAGTGAATCTGGTATTGTTGTCCACCAGCCTTAATGTTTTGGATAATTTATTCAAACATATTCATCCCATGTGGTATAGAGTGCTGCTCCCTAACTACAAAGATTAACAAGAATTTTTTCTTGAGAATTAGTAACAAGCTACCTAAAATTAAATGTTATGAGCCTTGTTTCTTTTGGATGGGATACACAGCAGAAAAAGTAATGTTTGTCATAAGACATTATAATAATATGCACTGAGGTGCTTTCATCATTTTATTTATTCATAACATATTATAAGTCGCATCTTTGACAAAAAGTTCGGAAGTACATTTTCTGTCATCTGTATGTTGCCACATTATTTCCTCACAGATTTATCATGCAGGTGATGCTTTATTTCACACTTAAATTTTTTTTAATTGATTATAAGTTCCCATGATTCACTTTGAGAATCCCTAGTGACCTCAATGCTGGGCCACACTTACCCAGATGGGATAATTACATTACTTTTGTATTTTCTACACTTCCTTGCCGGGGGGAGTAGGTGAGGCATTGACTGATTGTTGTTACTAAGATCAAATACAGAGACTTTGTGGATGAGAAACTGGCCACTTCTTGTTAGTAGGATTTGAAAATCTTAAGTCACATTCACAAGTATTTCTCTCACTATAGGTCTAGTTCTAAGAAACTTTTCCCCCTCTTATTTTGGAGAAAGTCTATTTGGAGACCTTTAAGATGGACCTACTTTCCTCTTGAACATTTGCTTTTCCACAAAAGGGAATCTGGGGAAATGGGAACGTATTATTAGCTGGAAATAAACAGCAGACAAACAGGATGGTTGTAGGGACTGTCCACAAGTGTGTGGGTGGCTTGAAGAGTACACAGACAATCTGACCTCTCAGAGCTGTGATGGTGACAGTGGGCAGGGGGAGCAGTAGGCAGCAGGAGCTGCAGCCCTGGTCCTGGGCCATCTGAGGACAGCTCCAGTCCTCAGCAGAGGGAACAGCCACTGCCAAGTCACAGGGCCACCAGGATGGAGCTGAAAACTACACACCTAGACATTTCTCCGCTACTGACCTCTCAAGCCCTGATGCCTCCCATGGACAAAACCACCCAGAAGCCAGAAGGCAAGGATCTGAGTGATAGAGTTCAAAGGATGAAGAAGGTGGTCAGTCAACATGGGAGGGACAGGAGACATACAGGACAGTCCTTTCTTTTGCTTGTCAGTGTTAAGTTTTGTTTTTTTATTGCCAGAGGCTATCAGGTGGGTGAAAATACTATGTCTCCAACCCAGGCCAAACAAATCTCTACAATATCTGATAGACTACCATGAGGTGATATCAATTCAAATACTTTCCCTTCTGAAATACCAATGATACTCATTACATAAAGTGGGGAAGGGAGAAAATAATTAATTAACATAAGATCTTACTGCTAGTTTCTGACTTTGTAGTTGTCATGAGATCTATGCTTGTCGTCCTAACTGCCAGTTTCCAGAACTCATTTTATCTTCCCCTCACTCTGTGCCAGCACCTCAGCTGGAAAGAATACTGTAGTTGGTAAGGTGACCTTGATCTTCATTCATGCATATCTGAGTCCTTGAGGGACCTGTCTTTATCGGGGAATCAAGGTTTTAACTGAACATGTTCATTGAATAATTGAATTGATACAATTGAATGCAATTATTTGACAAGGGAAGCAAGGGACGTCCCTGATGATCCTTTGGATTCCTTGCATAGCCTTTTCCTGATTTATATCGCATCCCAATTTCCTCTCCTTGTAACTAGGATCAATGGCCCAGGCAGTGGGTGTGTGAAGAACTCCAAATGGTTAGGAAACTGTCTTGGCTACTGGGATTGTATCTCCTGGTGGAAGCCTTCCTCTCTTGGCCATTGGGACCTTCAAACATAATTGGTCCAAGTATGGGGAAGAAAAGAGAAACTCTGGTGTGGTGATGTAGCATAATGATGACAGAGGCCAGTCTCATCTGCTCCCCACCCACCCACCCTTGTTTTCAGAGCAGAATACCCTAGTTGTAAGAGAGATGAAACCATGGATAAACCTCTAGTTTAAGGTTCATAGTGCATCCTATAAACAGCATTTCAAACTCATAAGTCATCATGTCCCAAAGAATAATATTACTGAACCTCCTGGCTATTTCTGCAGCCTATCAAGCTAGACACTTCTGGGTGAGGGGACATGTGGGTGAGATACATTTATTCTGTGGGCAGAGCCCATTGCTGTGTTTCCCTTGCAAAAAAAAAAAAAAAGGATTTGATCAAAGAGAAATTTTAATTGAGATTTCATGTTGGTGAAGAGGGCCTTCTGAAAGTTCACAAATAGGGCTGTAGACAAGAAATAGAAACTTAAACCTAACACATGGTGTGGCAGCAGCCTGCACCCAGGCAGCCAGAGGGTTCCCCAGATCATGGAATAGTATTGAGGTTTCAGTGTTTGCTGCTGCTGTTGCAGGTCAGTGCTCATGTGCCATGTCACCATCTGCCCACTGCATGGCTGCTGGGTCTCATTGCACAACCACCCTCACATTCTGTGCCCTTTCCAAGAGAGATGGTCACAGAATCCCCTCCTTGCAGTCTTGTGCTTTTCAAGTACCTGGACTAACTAGCACCTGATTAGCCACTGCAAATGCACCTCAGACCATCTCTTCTCTGCAGAGTGGCCAACCATGCATACTACACAAAGTTCTGGACACTAGGACAGTTCTCTGTCATAACTTTCTTTCTTTAGAGTGGCACTGTGGGAAGATGTACACCCTGCTTCTGGTTGGGGTGAGCCTCCATTGTAGACTTATCTACAATAGGCATCAATTCTTTTCTCTTCTATTAATTGGTTGTAGGGAAATTTCCATGAGTTCCTGGCTGTGAGCTGAGAAAAAGATTGCAAAGCTTTAGGAGAGGGGCAGCCTGTGGAGTACTCGGCTAATTTACATCCAGGCAGGGGGCAGCCAGGGCATGAAGACAGGACACCTCTTTTCTAGCAGCCTCCAATCTGTCATGCTTCACACTAGCTGACTCCACTGAAATCCAGTTGCATGCCAGGGTTAGGGAGCAGTGTAGAGAAGGGTAGAGAGTGGATCTGCAGAGACAAGTGGAGATTATACAGAAGAGGAAATGATTTATATTTTCACCATATTTCTAATTCTCCTCCTCTCAGTCTCTCTCCATCTCTCTTTCTCTCTCTGACACACACACACACACACAAACATTCATGCATGTATGACCAGTAAAAGCATCTTGTTAATTTATAAGATAAATGTCATTTATTGCCTTCTATGATTGCAAATGGGTTTTTAAAGATCATTAACAATGCCCTAAAACATGGCTCTTTTGAAAATTATGTGGAGCTTCTGGAAATCTAAAAATGAGACTTGCTTTTGAAAAACATTATGCTTTGGAACAATCAGTGTGAAATGCAATGTCTCAGTCTGGTGATTTGAAATGCCCCTGAGGAAACATTTATTTTAGGTGGCAGTCATTCCTGTGACAGTTGTTTCATGGGGAGCCATTATCATCATCAACATATTTTAAAATTTTGGAGCCATTTACATTTATTTCATAATCTTTTAATTGAATAATAAATAATTTTGGAGTATCAGGCAAGCTAAGGGCTAATGTAACTTCAGAGGTGATTGATTTTCTACAAAACTAATCAAAGACAGTTTACAAATTTATTCTGAGTTAACACAAATTATAAGACAGGAGAATGAGATTATTTTTGAAGAGTTTAATGAAGCAACAGTAAATGAATTTAAATTTTGAAAATATTGACAAAACTATGAAAAAAGATAAGACTTTACCTCTTAAGTCAATATTTTGATCACTACTTATAAAAAAGCAAATGTGGAAAAAAAAAAAAAGCAAATGTAACTGAATGAGGTCCAAACTTGTTGAGCCAAAGATACCCTTTTATTCTAATTTTCTTCAGAGTTCAAAGTGCTAAGCCTAATCACACTGCTTAGAAGCACTTTATAAAATATTCAAATAAATAGATGCTAGGAAATTACAAGTTGTGCTTATATTGATATTGCTTACAATATTAAGGTAACTAAAGGGTATTTGATTCCAAAAATTAAGGAGTGTAGATCTGTAATACTGTAGAAAGCTTGGTTTTCCATGGGTCTGTAGCCATAGGTTGAGATCATCTCAGGGAAACTGAGGACTAACAACTCATCCAAAGAAGGGAATGGCCAATGCTAGCATGGCTTCTGGCAATCTGAGCCTGAGTCTCTGGAAGGACCCTGCTCCCTTTTAAGTTCCTGCCTTTAAAAGCTCAGGGCTGTCACAAGAATTCAGCTTGTTCTAGGCAACACTTTCATAGGCCCCTGGCTACTCCTTGCAGCATTTACTAAAAAAGGCTTGCAATTGTGAATATGTATCTCCTAAATCTCAGGAGTGTCTTCTCAAGAACCAGGAAGCTATTCCTTTGAAATTAATCCTCAAGAAAAACCAGGGCTACAGACTCTCAGTCTCTGTGGGAGAGTAAGTCCTGACTTCCCAAAGTTACTAGCAGACTCAGCTGGTTCAATCTCATTTCCACTGACCTGCTCTTTGAATGTCTTCACCTCCTCAACTCTACAAAGCCCAATTTCTCCACTCCTATCCACTCCTATTCTCTCTCTCCCTTTAAAAAGCCCAGTCACCTCTGTGCAAATTACAGATTGGAATGGAGCTAAACTCTCTCCCTTTGGGTCAGTATTATTGAATAAAATCTGCTTTCAACACTTTAACTAATGTCCAGTTTTGTTTATTTTTGACAAAAACCAGCCCTGGGCAACAGAGAGGACCCTTTAGAACCAGAGAGGTTATGAAAACTTCCTCATCCAAAACTTTGCTAAATAGTTTTATCCTCTTCTGCTAGCTGCTGAAAATTTATCCAACTTAAGAAGCAAAATATAAAGTTAAAAGTCTAAAATCAACCTTGAAAGAGATTCAGTTTGGGCTGAGAATTACTCATACATATGGATTCTGCAGCCAGTGTGCAAACAGCATTTGCAAATACTGTTTTCAAACCATCTTATTTGAAGAAGAAGATGGAAAATTATTTATTTGGGGACTATACTTTTGAGTAGACAAAAACAAGTTAATTAGAGAGGGAAAAAGCCTGAGAGCAAAACTCTTTTACCCTCTTCTTGAATTTTGTGCTTTCAAGAAAACAATGTTCCCATGAGATTTGAAGCTGAGTTTTCAGTCCCAGGCAAATGTATAAAATAATCCCACTTGCGAGGAATGAAGCAAGATATTGTGAAAATGGGGAAAGGGTGATAAAAAATAAGATTTAAATTAGCATTTAAAGTTTCTAAAGAGCTTTGTTAAATACATTCAAACATTGTAAACTTCTCCCCTTCCCACCTGCTAAATGTGTAAGAGATCTATGGTACAGGAGTAGGAAAATACTGTAGTCCTGATAGGGCAATTGAACACTGTCTCAGAATAGTCAAAATGTGCCCCGTGTAGGCTTGAGATGCTTACATCTCTGACCTCATCTGACTCTGTGTTCCGGACTTAGTGCCCTCCAGCACTATGGCTGGTCTTCCAGCCCACTAACAGCCTGTCTGCCTTGGGCATTTTAATATGCTGCTCCACCCACACCAGAACAATCTGGTCCTGTTCTTCTAGCAGCAACATGTATTTTCTTTACACCATCAGCTCAAAGCTCATTTAATGTATTGGTCTTTCCTGAGCTCAACTAAATTACCCATCCTGGTGATTCTTTTGTGTGTCACTAACCCAAGTGCAATCCTTTTTCAGTGCAATTCTACCTTTAACCACCTACATCTTTTGAACTTCCTAAGGAACATGTTTAAACTTCATGCCATTGTAATACTACATGCAAGTATATACAAAGTATTCAACAAATATCAGGAAAAAATGAAGCATTAGGTAACAAATTGCAATATGCAGTATGGAGTCATTTTATAGGAGACATCAAAAATCAGGAAGAAGAGATTATATTTGACGTAGAAGAACACAGGTCACAATGTGTATAGAGAAGATAAGACAGAAGGATATTTAGAGAAGATTAACCCAGCACAGTGTGGCCTATATTATTGTAGGGTCAAATTGGGTTCAAGCTTCTATATCTAGATTTAATAGGTACAAGGTATAATAGGATTAAATCTACTGTAAGAGTGGAGAAGATGGGGATATAGGGCTTAAGTGAGAAGGGAAAAAAGTCTTATAGTAAGAATGAAGTACTGAAATCATAACTAACTAAGTCAGAAAAGTGAGATGTTAACAGAAAAGATTTATATTTCTAATTTCAGTGTCACAGAGAGGTACAAAAGAAGTGAAACTAATATAAAGATAGCTAAAGATTCTTTTGAAATACCCAGTTCAACCACTTCATTGAATTAGAAGTTGAGACCTAAGCCAGCATGTGATAGAAATAGGTTGTCAGAGCAAGACTCAGTCCTCCTGGAACTCATTAGCCCCGATATTCTGAGTTCTCAGAGCTGGGCCCAGACTTCGGGAGCTAGTTTCAGCTAACACCCACTGAGGAAACCAGCTGGCCTCACTCTTCCTGAGCTTTTTGTTTCAAATTTACAAAACTTCATCAGACACCTTCTTCTAAGTTTTGTCTAACTCTTTATAATCTTATCTCAAATAATTAGAATTTTTTTTTCAGCACCATGTAAAATTGGTTAACATGTATCAGGTGCCTGCTATGCTCAAAGCCCTGAGTGCTGACTTACCCCCATGATTTCCTTACAACAGCTCTGAATGGTTTGCACTAGAATTGTCTCCATTTTGTTTCTGAGGACCCTAGAAATGGAGGACTTAGAAATCTTGATCAAGGGCATGCAGACAATAAGTGAGGAGGCCAAGATCACAAATAACTACATTAAAATGAGTCAATCATTATTAATAAAATACTTTTACTCTTTCTAGACTTTCAGACTGTTGGGGTCCCACCCTGGGGTAGGGTCTGCTAAGACCTGTGGAATTGGCCTGACCAACTGAAGAAATATAAAGTTAGGAATAGTGATAAAGAAACAGACACAAGACACAGAATAGAATTTTCAAAGGTGGGAGCTCAAGGGACCTCTGCCTGTTTGTGGGGTTCTGGTGAGTGGCTATGAGCATCTGTTCCACTTAATTTTTATTCAAATATCTTTGCCCAGATGGTAAGCTGAGGGAGGGAACAAAAAGGCCAGCAGTTTCTCTGGTGAGCATATAAGTTCCTATTATTATTAAGGATCTGAGCAGTCTTGAGAAATCTGAAACTTGAACCTTGTGCAGGGGAAGTCTTGTCTGGAGTCACACACACAGATTCCTAGGGAGGTGTTAAACTCCGCTAGTTCCCTGTGGAGTAAAATGCCACTGGGATTAATCTCCTCTGAGGAATTGGAGGAAGGGAGGCATCTTCCTCTTATCATCATCATAGAGGATTTTCCTCTGCCATAAGGGATATAAGTCCTCCTGCCCATATCTCAGGGCTGGAGCTATTCCCTTGGTCTCTGCTCCAGCCAAATGCAAATCTCCACAATGGGTATCTGCTTTGTCTGTTCAATAGGCAGGAAGTGACCTAGATAATCACTAGGTCTATCTTCTAGGTCTTGCCATAACCTCTTCTATGGCCATTGTTTTTCCTCAGAGTGTTCACAGACTCAGCCATGGTATTTTTAAGCTGTATCCCCAATAGGCCAGAGTTTCAGGAAAGTCCAGAAACTTGTTCAGGTAAGAAATTTAGCAATGGCTAGATTAAAGGTAAATAAGCTGATTTTTCTTTGTTCTGATTCTTTAAGATTAATTTTAATTTTCCCTTTTTCTAGGGGTGCCCTACTTTGACAAGAATGGGGTCTTCAATCCCCATTCTGCCTGCACAGACATTAGCCCAAGTTTCTCTAGGAACAAAATGGCCCTTCTTTTGAATAATTTTAGAAGTATATGGGTGGAGTACAACCCATACAACTTTCCCCAAAGTGTCCCAGCACAATTTTCTGCACTTAGTTCACCAGCCTTTGATCATTAGATTGATCACAGTGCCAGTGGAGGGGGACAGCGGACGAAGCACAAGGATAACCAGACAGTAGGCAGATGGGATGCAGGAGCGTACAAAGTAACAGGGGTACAGGGACAAGGTCAAAGTATTCTTGAGCTAGGCCTAAGACCTAGTTAAGTGGAAATCTGGAAGTAATCTAGGTAATTTAGCCCCAGAATAATAATAATTGCTTTGTTATTGAATAACAATAATGTGGCAAAAACTTTGCAGATTTTGTCTTATTTAGTTTTTGAAAGAATGAGTTGCCTACTGCTATAACACCATGTTTTAGATGAGGAAAATGATGCCCAGGGAGTTGCTGAAATTTGTAGGAGCTGGTTAGTGCTAGGGCAGGGATTTAAACTGGATACAACTGATTCAAAGCCAAGCATGTCTGCCTGCTCATCCCTGCCCAATACCACATTTCTGATAGAAGACCCCAGAACCAGAATCCATTCAACCCATTGCTCAATGAATTCCAACTCTCACTTTCTGTGTATGCCTATGTCAGTTTTTGGTGATAAGATGGTTGTTTTAGAATGAGGGCTTTTTCATCTAACTCCTGCTCTTCATTCCCTCTATCTTTGGTTTCAATTATTAAAAAAGAACATTCTGTGTTCTGAATAATAGTCAGAGCAGCAAATTCACTACCGAGCTGGGCTAGATGCATCCCAGATGATATCATTAAAACTGCCACTTAACTTGCATTAGATTGTGAAAATTATTAATTCACTGTACATCCTTTTCCTTTTTCCTAGTGAACAATACATACAATCACTGATGAAAAGGCATTGAGTACAAGAGAGCCTGAAGCCAGCCACCCAGGAGTTGGCACTTTGTTGTGAAGAACATCAAGTAACTCAAACTATTTTATTTCTCAATATGAAGTCCCAGACACACACAAAAATTCATTATTTAAAGCCTGTTTTATTAACACCACCATGAAGCTTTAACTGAGTAGAAGAACACCTTAATAATGGAGGAAGGTGGTCGTCTTATACATGGACCCAGAACTACAAGAAAATGGAAACTCAGTGGAAAGAGTTAAAATGAGGGAAATCTGGATTAAAAGCACCACAGTAAGCCAGCAGGATAGCAAGAGCAGGCAAGTGAGAAGAGGCCAGTAAGGACACTGAGATTGTCTGTGTCCATGGGAGGAAGTAGCATGCAGTCAGGCAGGTGGCACTGCTCTGTTCAGAGAAATCTGAGTTCCAACACTCACTCAGCACTCTAGTGGGTTACCTGATATCTAGCATCTCAGGCACTTTATCCATACATGGGAGATAACTCTTTCATACAATCATAAGATTAAATGAACTAAAATACAAAAGCACATCACTTCATACCTGGCTGTCATTTTCTGTAAAGAAAAGAGACAAATGGCTAACAAACATATGAAAAAATGCTCTTAGTCCCTAATCATCAGCGAAATGAAACAAAACTACCCTGAGATATCTAACCCAGTGAGAATGGTCTACCTCACAAAGTCTCAAAGCTGCAGATGCTGGCATGGATGTGAAGAGAAGGAATTATTTTTACACTGCTGGTGAACCTGCAAAATAATACAACTGTTTTGTAAGGAAGTACGGAGAATCCTCAAAGAACTCAAATTAGACCTCCCATTTGATCCTGTAATTACTAGGCATCTACCCAGAAGAAAAAAATAAATTCATCATAAGGACATTTGCACTCTGCTATATATCACAGCTCAGTTTACAATTGCCAAAATGTGGAAACAGCCTAATTTCCCACCAACCCAGGAATGGATTAACAAGCTATGGTATATGTATACCATGGAATACTATTCTGCCACTAAAAAAGATAGAGAATTTACATCTTTTGTATTAACCTGGATGGAGGTGGAACACATTCTTCTTAGTAAAGCATCACAAGAATGGAGAACCAAGAATCCAATGTACTCTATTCTAATATGAAGGCAGCAGATGTTAACACAAAGGGAGAGTGGGTAGAAGAATGAGCAAGTGGGGAGAGGGGAGGCAGGAGAATAGGGCATCATGGGGTATGATACATCTCTTGGGGGCGGTCCACAATTATAAAAGGGACTTTATCTAACAAATGCAATCAGTGTAACCTAATTTTTTGTACCTTCAATGAATCCCAAACAATAAAAAAGAAAAAATAAATAAAAAGAGTTCAATTGAGTAGAAATGAAAATAAATGTCAGAAATATTTAATGTTAATTTACAATGGTTCAAAACATAAAATAGCGTATTTAAAAAAATTGAAATAAATGTTTTAAGGTATACCTAATGCAGTACTTTTCAAACATTTTCACCACAATTCCCTAACTTGGATCCTAGGAGAGTCTATTGATATGCCCAAACAGAGAAATTTTTTTGAAGTCTCCTATTTGAATTAAACATTTAGGCAATGTTTAAGTAAGAGTTATGAAATATATTCAATTAGAAGTAAGAGGCATTCTCAAAACAGTGGCCTAAATATATAAGATATTTTATTTTTTTCTCATAAGCATTCTAGATGTGGACAGTCTAGAGCTGCTAGGAAGCTCCACAATGCCAACTTACTAAAGTTGTTAGAGTTAGCAAATAAAAATACATGACACGTGGGTTAATAGAGTAGACATACTTTTCCCTGTTCTTCCCACTCAGTATAACTAGAATTCCTGGATGTTAACATATAAAATAAACATAAGAAGATCCAGCAATCCCACTGGTGGGTCTATGTCCAAAGGAAATAAAATCAGTATGTAGAAGATACAGCCACACTTCCATGCTCATTGCAACATTACTCATAATAGCCAAGATATGGAAGCAGCGTATTTATCCATTACAGATGAGTAGATAAAGAAATGTGGTGTATATACACAATAGATTACTATTCGGCTTTAAAAAGGGGGTTATCCTGTCATTTGCAACAACATGGATGAATCTAGAGGACATTATGTTAAGTAAAAGCCAGACACAGAAAGACAAAGATCTCACTTATCTGTGGAATATGAAACAGTTGAACTCACAGAAACAGAGAATAGAATGGTGGTTCAAGGGCTGGCGGTGGAAGTGAGCATCGGTGAAGTATTGGCTAAAGGATACAAAAGTTCAGGAAAATAGGAACACTAAGTTCAAGAGATATATGAACAACATAGTGACTGACAGTAGCTACTGTCTATGTCCACCAACAAGGTAGTTTCAAAAATTGAAATGAGTAGATTTTAAGTTTTCTCAACATAAATTATGTGAGGTACTGTATGTTAATTAGCTCAACTTAGTCATTCTACAATGTATACATATTTCAAAGCAAAAAATTGCACATGATAAATACATAGAATTTTGTAAGTTTTTTTATTTCAAGACACTGATAATGTACAAATGTTTTGAGTTGCATTAATTGCTTTTGCAGTGCTTGAATCTGGGCTATAAGTATGTCCATCACCCAAATAGTGTTCATTGTACCCATTAGGTAGTGTTTTTTCCCCCTCCTCTTCCCCCACCCAGTTGATTTCGTATGACTTTTACTTACCTCTGTGTACATCTGTGTTCATCAATTAGTTCCAATTTAATAGTGGGTAGATGTGGTGTTTATTCTTCTATTCTTGAGATACTTCACTTCAGAGAGTCCCATCCAGATTGTTGAAAAATGTATATATATACCACATTTTGTTAATCTACTCATGAGTTAATGGGTGTTTCGGTTAATGTAACATTTTTGCAATTGTGAATTGTGCTGTAATAAACATTACAGTGCAGGTGTCTTTTTGAAAAAAAAAAGTTTTCTTTTCTTTTGAATAGGTACCATAGTATGATTGCATCTAAAAGCAAATGATAGGTCTACTTCTAGTTCTCTGAGGAATCTCCATACTGTTTTCTATAGAGGTCATCCTAATTTCAGACCCACCAACAGTGTATATGTGTTCCTATCTCTCTGTATCCATGCTAAGGTCTGTTCTCTTTGAATTGCCTGATAAATGCCATTCGAACTGGGGTAAGATGATATCTCATTGTGGTTTTATTTTCATTTTTCTCTTACTGATTTTGAGCATTTTTTCATGTTTATTGACCATTTTTATTTATTCTTTTGAGAAGCTTCTGTTCATGTTTTTGGTCCACTTTTTAATAGAGTTATTCTTCTTGCTGATTAGATGTGTGGCTTGTGATTCATTCTGTAGGTTGCTCATTGTTTGTTTCTTTCCCTGTGCAGAAGCTTTTAGTTTAATCAAAACCCATTTATTAATTTTTATTGTTGCTTTGATTGCCATTAGGGCCTTAGTCATAAATTATTTGCCTCAGCCAATATCTAGAAGAATTTTTTCTACATCTTTCTCTAGAATTCTTGTAGTTTTATGCTTTATATTTAGGTCTTTTACTCAGCTTGAATTTTTTTTGTGAGTGTTGAGAGATAGGAGTCCTGTTTTATTCTTCTGCATGTGGCTACCCAATCTTCCCAGCACCATTTATTAAATAAGTCTTCTTTTCTCCAGTGTTCATTGTTGTCCGCTTCAACAAAGAACAGCATTTTATAAGTAGATGGTTTAACATCTGAGTTCTCTCCTTTATTTTACTGGTCTATTTTTGTATCAATACCATGCTGCTTTGGTTCTTATAGCCTTGTAGTATAGTGTGAAGCCTAGTAATGGGATGCCTCCATATTTTCTCTTTTTGCTTAAGATTGCTTTGGCTATTCATGCTCTTTTTTCCAATTCCAAAGGAAGTGTGGAGTAATTTTTTGACAATCTTTGGTCAACATAATAGAATAATTTTTTTAATTACAAAAATTTAAATATACCTATGAAGACCTTGAAAGGTAGAAAGAACAAGGCAGATCAGCCAGGGGTCTTGGGGCCTTAGGACAGCACAGCAGTGAGTTACTTGACTTTCCTTTTTATATTCTCTTTTCTTTTTGCCTCACATATCCAAATTGGGAAAGTTGGTGGGCCTGAAATGGCAAAGGGTACATATTTATAAAAATCTTCCCTAAAGGACACTCCCTCTGGCCAAGGGAAGAGAAAAGTGGAAGCCTAGCAAAATAGGAATCTTTTGGATGATAAATATTCTACTCCAACTGAACATCACCAAAACAACATGGCCCCTTCATCCTCATACCAACAAAGACCTTGTGAGGAGTCTAGACCTCCACCCTGTAAAGGCTATAATGAAGCACCCTAAACTCTCACTGGGGTGGTATCAGAGAAGGCTGAGTGGTGTTCAGGACTGTCAACCCCACTAAGTGAGAAAAAGCCTTCTGCCTACCAGAGTGCCAAGAGTGTCAGTGGAGACCATATGGGGAACTTAGTAGTTAACCCATCCAACTGTAATAAAGGGTTCATCTTTTCCCTATTGGGATGGTGTCAGGGAGCTTTTTCTTTTTTTTTAAGAGACAAAGTTTCACTCTATCACCCTTGGGTAGAGTGCCATGCTGTCACAGCTCATAGCAACCTCCAGCTCTTGGGCTTAGGTGATTCTCTTGCCTCAGCCTCCTGAGTTGCTGGGATTACAGGCACCCACCACAACACCTGGCTATTTTTTGTTGCAATTTGGAGGGGGCTGGGTTTGAACTCACCACCCTTGGTATATGGGGCCAGTGCCCTACTGACTGAGCCACAGGCACCACCCATGTCAGGGGAGATTTTCACCACCACTAAGTTGTAATGAGGCCACCCCAACCCCATGGTTACTTGGTGACAATGTGGGGAGCAATATTGAGGCATCATTTCTCTGCCTTACCAGAGTAATTTTAGCAAAGGCCTAGTGGGGGCCTATACTCCACTCCTGCTCAGCAGTAACAATGACCCCTTCCCCATCCCAGACGTCAGAGGAAGCCAAGCGGAAAACAGACATTCACCCTCCTTGACAATGATGGGGCAGGAGCCCACTTTACCCACTGAAGTGGAGTCAGAGGAAGCCTATCAAAACACCAGATTTAAATAAGAGTCAGAGTCTTTAATATTATACACAGAATGTCCAGGTTTCAACAGAAAATCCCTCATCATACAAACAAGCAGGAAGGTCTTGGACTGAACAACAAGAGACAACACATGCCAAAATTGAGAGGCTGTGGACATTGGAATGTTCAATGAGGATTTCAAAGTAAGCATCATAAAAACATCCTAAGGAGCACCCACAAGCACACTTGAAACAAATGAAGAATAGAAAGTCTCAGCAAGGAAATGGAATAAATGCAAAGGAAAACCAAATTTAAATTCTAGAATGAAAAAAATCAATAACTTACATGAAAAGCTTGATAATGGGTTCAACAGCAAAATTAAAAAGACAGGGAAAATAATTAGTGAGATTAAAAATAGACCAATAAAAACTAACAGATATGAATAACAGAGAAACAACATAGAGGATGAAGTTTAAAAGTATTAGAAGAAATAATGGATGAAAATTTCCTAAATCTGGCAAAAAGCATAAACCCATAGTGTCAAGAAGCTTAGTGAATCCCAAATAGTATAAATTCAAAGAAATCTGTACTGATATCTTATATCAATAGTCAAACTTTAAAAAAGTAAGCCAAAAAGCTTTTTTCCATCAATCAGAGAGAAACAACATATTACCTATAGAAGAAAAATATCCAAACAACAGTAAATTCCTCATCAGAAACCTTGACAGCCAAAGGAAACCACAGAACAATTTTCAAGAGCTTAAAAGAAAGAACTATCAACCCACATTTCTATATTTAACAAAAATATCTTTCAGGATTATAGTAGATCTTATGACAATCTAAAATAAAGAAAACTAAGAGAATTCATTGCCAGGTAACCTACTCTAAGTGAATGGTTCAAGTAAGCACTCCAAACAGAAGGGAAACTATAACTGAAGGAATCTCAGAATATCAGGAAGAAAAAAAGAACCAAATTAGGAAGAAAGACCAAAAATATGCATAAACACAATATACTTCCCTTCTCCTCTTGAGTTTTTGAGTTATGTTTCATGGTTGAGCCAAAAATTATAAAACTACAATGTGTAGGATAGAGCATAGGGTTAAAAGTGCTAGACACTAGGAACAGAGTAATCTGGACAAAAACCAAGCATCACTGCTGGGCCTGAGTACTAAAAACAGTACTCACTAGGCAGCATACTGTCCCAACCCTAAGTCATATATTAACCGTGATAAGAAAAAGGTAAGACAGAGGTGTAGTAAACAGAATGTGTCATGAGTCCAATGATACACTTAAAGAAAAACTGCTTGTTTTTTAACCTTTAACACAACTGAGATGTTGATAAAAGCCAGTGAGAAAGGTTGGAAAGGGGGGCATAACTTTGTCTCTTCTTGCAGAGTTCTTGCTGGTGTTGGCCTCCCCGGGTCCCACAGTTCAGTGCAAATGGATTGAGTAGGTGTTATTCATTTTGTGTTGAGTTTCATTGACAATAATGTGGGTGTCAATATATGCAGAGGAAATATTTTAAATGATTATATTACAAATGGGGCAGGGTAAAGGAATGTAAAAAGGAGGAAGCTTTTGACACTCAAATTGGTAAAATATTGCCATCAATAGACTGCAGTTAGTTATATACAGTACAATGCCTAGAGCAACTACCAAAACTACTTTTCAAAGAGATAATTTTAAGATATTACAGATAAGCCAAAATTAAATATAAAAATATAATATCAGCTTTAGATTTATCATATCAAAAATTATATTAAATGACCTAAGTATACCAATTAAAAGACGTATTGGTTATAAAAGTGATCCATGTAACCAAAAATATTGATAGCCACATAATACTTTGGGGAAAAAATGATTGGCAGATTGTATTATGAGCACAAAAAGCATGACCTAAGGCAGTGATTCTCAACCTTCCTAATGCCTCCTTAATTCCACAAACCTTTAATACAGCTCCTCATGTTGTGGTGACCCCTCAACCATAAAATTATTTTTGTTGCTAGTTCATAACTGTAATTTTGCTACTGTTATGAATCGTAATGTAAATATAAGATATGCAGGATGAATTTTCATTGTTATAAAGGGGTCATGATCCACAGATTGAGAATGACTGACCTAAAGGGTAGGATGAAGAATAACTTTATAGTGGAAAAATTGGACAAATTCTACCTCTGAGATATGATCAAGGTTAACATGAACAGTGGTAAGTTATGTTGACAGTATGTATTGTTGATGTGATGTGATGAAATGGCACTCTACTTTTGTGGTCTTCTCTCTAAAATACATTACCCCAGTCCAAGCATAAGAAAAATATCAGACAAATTTCAGCTTAGAGACATTCTAAAAAATTATCTGACCAGTATCCCTTAACAATTTCAAAGCCATCAAAAGCAAGAAAGGTCTTTGAAACTGTCACAGGCAAGAGGATCCTTAGGAGACATGATGTCTAAATGTAAAGTGATATGCTATACTGGATAGGATCTTGGAACATAAAAAGAGTATTAGGTCAAAACCAAGAAATCTAAATAGACTATGGATGTTAGTTAATACTAATTTATTGATATTGATTCATTAATTGTAACAAAGGTATTATGTTGACATAATAATAGTGGAAACTTGGTGTGGGGCATATAGGAACTCTCTGTACTACCTTCCATTTTTTTCTTCAAATATAAAAGTGCTACAGAAAACTTTTTATTTAAAAAAATGACCTTGACCAGACATAGTGGCTCACACTTATAATCCTAGCACTCTGGGAGGCTGAGGCGGGTGGATAGCTTGAAGATCAGCATGAATAAAAAACAAGACCCCATGTCTGCTAAAAATAGAAAAACTGAGGCAAGAGGATCACTTGAGCCCAATAGTTGGAAGTTGCTGTGAGCTGTGATGCCATGTTACTACAGGGTGACAGCTTGAGACTCTGTCTCA
>NW_003852466.1:7127410-7137879 GCF_000181295.1 Otolemur garnettii
AAAAAAAAAAAAGACCTAAAAAGGATTTCCTAAAAAAAGGAAATTCAACAATATACAGTCTATAAGAAAACCACCTTTACCATATTTTTGTTCTCTGGTTTTGCACAAATTATTTTGTTAAATAATTTTATGGCTTTTTAAAGAAAAAAAATGCAGTATATGTATACCATGGAGTACTACTCAGCCATAAAAATGGATGAATTAATGCCTTTCAGAGCAATTTAAAAGGAATTTGAAACCATTAACTAAGCAAAGTATCTCAAGAACGGAAACACAAACACCGCCTGTCCTTTCTACTAAATTAGAATTAAATGATGGGCACACATGTAAAAGGGAAGTAAAAGTCATTGGAAATCAAGCAGGAGGGGAGAGGGAGAACAAAACCCACCTAGTAGATACAGTGAACACTATTTGGGTGATGGTTACACTTTTATAGCACTGAATCAAGCACTACAAAAGCTATCCATGTAATGAAGCATTTATACCCCTGAAATATTCTGAAATTTTAAAAACCCTACAAAAATAAACAAAAAAATATATCTCAGTTAAATCTGAATTTCAGATAAACAACATTTTTAAAGTGTGTCTCATGCAGTATTTGGGACATGCTTATACTAAAAATTATTCATTCTTTTATCTAAAATTCAAATTCGACTTGGATATATACCATTTTAGCTGTCAAGCCATAGAATCTGAACCTAGGTTCCTATCATGACTGTGTTCCTTCTTCCAATATGGATTCCATTGTCAAGGTCATCTTAAAAAAAATAACCACTATAGTGCCAACAACCATGACTTAGGCAAGAAGAAGGATAGAATGAAGAAGCCAAAAGGGCTCCCCAACTTCGCCCTATTTTAAGAGTTTTCTAGAAAGGCTCTCATATTGACTTGAGCTTATAATGGAGGCAGGAAAATATTGACTTTTTACAGAGGCATGTCACTATCTAGAATAAACCTGGAAATCTACAAAAACAAAGAATGCACATTGGGCAGATAACCAGAGTTTATCCAATACTCCATACAATATTTGTACTTGATTTTATATCACAAATAAAGTCTTCAATCATTAAAATTGATGATTGAGAAGATGTGCCACATTTATCTCCTGATTTCTAGTTTGAGAGGCATTGGTTGTGCCATGCATGCAGCCGTATATTCATAGTTGGGCTTTGAGATCAGCTCAGCATGTCTTCATGTCTTGCCAGGATCAAAAACACACTCAACAAGTGCTCTCACATGGTAAGTAGAGTTTTATTTTTGTCACCTCTTACCCTGGTCTTTTTAACACAGAATGGAGAGGCCAGAAAAGACTTAAGAAAAGGGAAAGATTTTTTACTGAAGTGAAAAAAAAAAAAAAATGGGTAGGAAGAGAGAAAGAAGCAAAGAAAAACAAGAGAGATTTGGGACTAATTTTAAAATTTTATTACTTGTATTTTTTTAATTATTTTTTTTAAGAAGCTTTTCAATGATTTAAGAATTGGAAGGAAGACAAAAGGTATTTGAAGTGTTTCCTTATACTACAAATAAGAAACTCTGTTATATTCTTTTAAAAAAATTCTCATAGAAGGAACAAGGAGATTCTTTTCAATTCATTTTAGCGCTAACCTGTGTATGCTTCTTAATGGCCTGTGATTTACTACAGAGATGGGTGCCTGGTAAGACTTCACATAAAATGTACCTAGTGTAATGCTTGAAACAGTGTTTCAAGTAAAATAAAAAGAAACAAAACACTTAAAATACTTTTTTCTCACCTTATTTGACAATGTCTTGGACATATAAATGCTAAGACAAATACTTAAGTGTTGTTTAACTTCCTTTAATAAGAACATTGAACTGCCCAATCACTCAGGACCATGGAGGTCATGCCTGAGGCTGCCCCAGCCATGTATCTTTCTTGGTAATTCATTGTCTCTGCTTTAGAAACAGAACAAAGGTAGAAAAACATACTTTAGTCACTTTGGGAACCCCCTCCCATCTTTAGCTCTATTTAGCCCTAGTTTCCCCATCTTACCTGACTGATAAATTGAGCCACTATCTTGCAGTTTAAATTGATTAGGGCCTTAATTGTAAGTTTTCAAATGGAATCCTTGACTTTTCTCAGATCTGGATTTCTCAGTGTGGATAAACCAGTTGTCTCATTGAGCTTCTACATGTTTGGCTTTAGCCCTGCTCCTCATGGTTCTCCTCAGTCCAGCTATTGCCATTACAATTAAGAATAGTAATGCACAATGACTAGGGAAAGGGAGAGCACCCAGCTATACCTGGCATGGGAACCTTACCCAGAGTTGAAGCTCAGGGAGTACAGCAAGGAGGTGGTGAGTTGGATACTGTGTATGATCTGGAGCGGTGGAAATCTGATCAATTAGACAAGTGAGTGTTACCTGCTGGGATTGGCTGGCTGTCCATAGTGGCCCTAGGTGGGAGGAAGACTTTCCAGAGTTTTTGTTTTCAGTTGCTGGTGGAAGCTGCATATTGAGTAGAAGCTTGGAAGAGTGGTAGGAGTCAAACCATATACAGCAACTAAATTTGAGTACTGGTTGGAGTGGATTTGCCATAGGTTTGATGGCTGGTGAGGCAGCCATACAGAGTAAGTCTCAGTGACCAGCAGGCTGCCATCGTGGGAAGGTCATGAGAAGGTCTTAGCAGGGGCCTAAAGCATGGCTGTCTTAATTTCACCTGCCAGGATCAGAACTCCACTCTTGGGACAGGCTGAGGGCCCCCTGCACTACATGGGAACTGGGGTCAGGGAGCACTTGATACCTGTCTCTGAAGGATTCCTGTGAGCTTTAAGATCCCAATATGTTAGGGACTGAATGCTGAGGTAACAATCAGACAATCACTGAAGGCAACTAAGTTAGAAATAAGGACCATAGCAGTTGACAGCTACATTCTCTGTCTCCTAGAAAAACCACAGCACCACCTGGTGTCCTTGCAACATATTGGCATCACGAGCAAAGACTCCAAGTTTTTGCCCACAAGGAAGAGTTTGACTTTGCTCAAGCTGAGGCCACTTCAAGGCTTAACCTCTGAGAAACTGTAACTTGAAGCAAAGGAGGAAGTGAAAGGAAAAAGGAGGACAAGAAAATGAACAGGAAGAAAGAACACGTGAGGAGGAACCAACAGAAAATTCTGGCAACATGAAAAACCAAAACAGAGCAACTCCCCCAAGGGACTATGAGATAGCTACTACAGAAAACTCCACCAGTGAAAAATTAATGGATTTGGCAGAAAGGGAATTTAAAATACAGATCATAAAGACAATAAACAGAATGGATGAGAAAATGGAAAGACAGAACCAAAAGTCAGATGAGACATATGTAGAATATAGAAGGATATGGCAGAGCTTAAGGAAATGAAGAAAACAATCAGGGACTATAAAGATGTAGTAGAAAGTATCAAAAATACATTACATAATGGAGAAGAAAGAACCTCAGAGCTAGAGGATAAAGTTTTAGAGTTAACCCAGGTAGTTAAAGAGGCTGAAAAAAAAAAAGAGAAAAAGAAGAACAAGCACTTAGAGAAACTTGAAACTCCATGAAGCATTCAAATATATGAATAATGGGAATTACTGAAGGGAAAGAAGATTGTCCCAAAGGAAGGGAAGCCCTACTAGAGACCATCATAAATGAAAACTTCCCAAGTTTGTAGGAGTGTGACAGGGTCTTTAGTAAAACATGAGACTCCATGAAGCATTCAAACCTTGGGTCATCTCAAATCAAACAGAGCCTCTACAAAACACATTTTAATGAATCTATCAAAAGTCAAGATGAAAGAAAAAATTCTGCAGGCAGCCAGGAGTAAGCACACCTGACTTACAGAGGCAAAGCCATTAGGATCATGACCAGACTATTCAACTGAAACTTTCTAAGCCAGAAGAGCATGGTCATCCACCTTCAACATTCTTAAACAAAACAATTTTCAGCCCAAAATTCTGTATCTTGCTAAACTAAGCTTCAAAATTGATGGAGAAATCAAATCTTTTGTGGATATACAAACACCAGGGAAATTCGCCATAACAAAACCAGCTCTACAGGAAATACACCTATTCTTGACACTGGCCATCACAATGGACCACCAGCAAAGTAAGCACCCAGAAGCTAAAGGTCAAAACTTAGCTTCCACAATGGTGCAAAGGATAAAATGACACAACAGACTTTCACAAAATAAGATGAATAGAACTCCACCACACTTTTCAATTCTCTCAAGAAATGGCAATGGATTGAACTCATCACTAGAGAGGCACAGGCTGGCTGATTGGATGAAAAAGCAGAAGCTATCCAGGAGACACATGTAGCCTTAAAGACAACTCAAGATCAGGGTTAAGGGAAATCAGAAAAAAGGAAAGGTTATAATCTTATTTTCAGATACAAGTGGATTTAAAGCAACTAAATAAGAAAGACAAAGATGGACACTTTATACTGGTAAAAGAAACAATACAAGAAGACATTGAATTTTAGATATTTATACACCGAACTTAAATGTCCCCAGGTTTATGAAACAGACCTTGATAGGTCTGAGCAATATCATATCCCATAACACCATAATAGCCAGGGACTTTAAAACCCTTCTGACAGAACTGGACAGAACCTCTAAACAGAAACTAAATAAAAATATGATGGACTTCAATGTGAACCAAGAACAAATGGGACTAACAGACATACGCAGAACACACCATCCCAAAGCTAAGGAATATGCATTTTTCTTGTCAGCCCATGGCATGTAATTCAAAATAGACCACATCTTTGGATACAAATCAGTCCTCAGCAAAATTAAAAGAATAGAAATTATACCTTGTATTTTCTCAGACCACAAGGCAATGCAGGACTCAAGTCTAACAAAAACATTTGTCCCCACACAAAGACATGAAAATTTAACAACCTTATACTGAATGATAGTTGGGTTCAGGAAGAGGTAAAAGAGGAAATCATTAAATTCTTCAAACATAACAATGAATACACAAGTTACCAAAAGATGTCAGGTACAGCAAAAGCAGTGTTAAGAGGGAAATTTATCACATTAGATGCCTACATTAGAAAAATAGTGCATCAACAACTCATGCACCATCTTACAGAATTGTAAAAAGAAGAACAATCTAATCCCAAACTGAGCAGAAGAAAAGAAATAACCAAAATTAAATCAAAGATTAATGAAATTGAAAACAAAAGAATCATTCAGAAAATTAATGAAGCAAAAAGTTGCTTTGTTGAAAAAATGAATAAAATGGATAAACTAGAAACAGAAAAGTAAAATCTCTAGTAACCTCAATCAGAAATAATAAAGGGGGAAATATCAACAGGTATCACAGAGATACAAGAGATTATCTCTGAATACTATGAGAAACTCTATGCCCAGAAATTTGATAATGTGGAAGAAATGGATCAATACCTGGAATCACATCCACTCCCTAGACTTAACCAAGAAGAAACAGATCTCTTAAACAGAACAATTTCAAGCACTTCAAGATTGAGGAAATAATAAAAAATCTCCCAACCAAAAAAATGACCTGGTCTAGATGGCTTCACACCAGAATTCTATCAAATTTTCAAAGAAATTCTTTTACTCCTATTGCAGAAATTCTAAAAAATTCAGAAAGAAGGAATCTTCCTCCAACATGGTCTATGAAGCAAACATTACCCTATTACCAAAACCAGCAAAAGACCCAACTAAAAAGGAGAACTCCAAACAAATTTCACTAATAAATATAGATGCAAACATTCTCAATAAAATCCTAGTCAATAGATTATAGCTACATATTAAAAAAAACTCATTCATCACAATGAAGTAAGTTTCATCCCAGGGATGCAAGGCTGGTTTAACATATACAGGTCCATAAACCTAATTCACCATATCAGCAGAAGCAAAAAAAACAAAAAAAACCCAAAACAACAACAACAACAAAAATATAATCCTCTCAAATAAATGCAGAAAAAGTATTCAATAAAATTCAGCATCCTTTTCTAATTAGAACACTTAAGAATATAGTCATAGGTAGCACATCACTTAATCTGATCTAAACTGTCTATGACAAACGCACTGCTAGTATTATACTGAATGGAATAAAGCTGAAAGCTTTTTCACTTAGAACTGGAACCAGACAAGGTTTTCCTCTACCTCCACTACTACTCAGCATGGTGCTGGAAGTTCTTACCAATACATCAGGCAAGAGAAGGAAATAAAGGGCATCAAATGGGGTAGGGGAGGTCAAACTATCACTGTTTGCTGATGATATGATCTTATACTTAAAGAACCCCAAAGACTCAAATGACAAGGCTCTAGGAAGTGTTCAATAAATACCCCAAATATCTCAGGATATAAAATAAATGTCCACAAACCAGTAGCCTTTGTGTATGCCAATAACAGCTAAGATGAGAAGCTAATCAGGGACACAATTCCCTTCACAGTAGCTTCAACAAAAAAAAAAAGTGAAATATCTAGGAATATGCATAACAAAAGAAATGATGACCCTCTGTAAAGAAAATTATGAAACTCTAAGAAAAGAAATAGAAGATATTAACAAATGGAAGAACATACAATGCTTATGTCTGGGAAGAATCAACATTGTCAAAATGTCTACACTTCCCAAAGCAATCTTCATTTACAGTGCAATCCCCATTAAAATACCATCATCATACTTTTAAGATTTGGAAAAAATAATCCTTTGTTTTGTATGGGACTGGAAGAAACCACATATAGCCAAGGCAAAACTCAGTAATAAAAACAAAGCCGGAGGTATCATTCTATTTATTTAGACTTTAGGCTATACTACAAGGTCATAGTGATCAAAACAGCAAGGTATTGGCACAAAAATAGAGACACTGACATTTAGAACCAAATAGAAAAGAAAACCATGAGATGAAACTAACTTCTTAGTTAGTTAACCACCTGATCTTCAAAAACCAAAGAGGAACATACACTGGGAAAAATAATTTTTATTTAATAAATGGTGTTAGGAGAACTTGATAACCACATGTGAAAGACTGAAACTGGGCCCGCAACTCTCACCACTTACAAAAGGTGGATAAAAGATTTAAATCTAAGGCATGAAACAATAGAATTCTTCTAAGAAAGTGGGGAGAAAACACTTGAAGACATCAGCCTAGAGAAAGATTTTATGAAGAAGACTTCTGTGGCAATTACAACAACAAAAAAATTAATAAATGAGACTTAATTAAACTGAAAAGATTCTGTACAGCGAAGGAAACAACATTTCACATTGTATATTGAAGCAGTACCCTGAACCTCATAAATGCATCAATGTACAGTTATGATTTAAATAAAAAATAATTAATTACAAAAAAAAGCAAATAGGCAACCTTCAGAATGGGAAAAGATACTTGCATATTACAAATCAGATAAAAACTTGATAACTAGGATCTATAGAGAACTAAAATTAATCATCAACAAGAACAACAAAAAACAACAATCTCATATATCACTGTGCAAGAGACATGAATAGAACTTTTTCTACAGAAAAAAAACAGATGAATGGGGGCAGAGCCAAGATGGAGGACTGCATGCAGCCAGCTTTTTACAGAAGCTCCTGTCCAGAAGGAGGCTTAAAGAACAGAAGTTTAGCAAGGGAGCTGATGGGTTGGAGTGGAGCCAGAAGAGAGTATTGAAGAGCACACTTCAACCTTCCTGAGGTGAGCTGTGACCCCAAAAATACAACCAAAAGGCACAAAATCCAAAACCAAGTGGACGGGAGTCCCCTCCCCACAAGGGCTCGCAGTTTACTTCATGCAAACAAGCGAGCAGAGTTCAAACTTCCTCCCACTCTATCCCACAGGAGAGACCCCCTAAAAACTGGACCTCCTACCCCTGCTGGCATGCCACGGCACCCTTCTGCCAGACATAAAACTATAAAACTGTATAAAACTGTATATATTCCCCACCTGCAACATTGAACTCCGAGGATTCCCCCACCCACCCACCCTGAGGTCTGGAGGTTTGTTACCTATGGAGTCCAGATTCTTGGGCATCTCCTTGAGAGAAGTGGAGGGGGAAAGGGCTGGTGCTGCTCTGTGCTGACTGTGGCACAGGAGTGAGAAAAAGAAAGTTGGCTTGGAGGAAGCCATACAGCAACAGTGGCATCCTGAGCTGCGAACTGACACCATTCCAGATAGGCAAGGCCCGTCTCTCTGGGCAACCAGAAGTTCTGAACAGCAGCCACAGGTGGAATGGACTTGGTAACTTTCATAAGTAAAGAGACCATTAGCACCAGCCATCAGGGGAGTATAGCTGAGACAAAGGCAGTGGGTGGGCAGAGGCTAGAATTGACACCTGAGTGTAAACTCTAATAGCTTGCTGCCCAGAGCTGAGTTCCTCACCAGCTCTAGAAGCCTCTGACTTGCAAAAGAATTTGGATAGGATAGAAGGTGTGAGGCTGTAACGGCAAGAACTTCCAAAGCCTAAATTCTTCCCCTGCCAGACTGGACTCAGATTTCCCAATGAGCACCTCGCCCTCAGGGGAATACTGAGATAAAGGCAGTGGGTAGGCAGAGGCGGGGATTGACACCTGAGTAGAAACTCTAATTGCTGCCCAGGGTTGAGTTCCTCATCAGCTCTAGCAGCCTCTGACTTGCAGAGGAATCTGGCTGCGACAGAAGGTGAGGGGGTAGAATTGAGAAAATTTACACAGCCTAATTTAAACACGCAAGGCCCCCCTGCAGGATGCAGATTTCCGGGTGATTTTGGCAGTCATAAACCCTGGGACCACTTGCCTACTGCAGTGAATAGGATCACAGATCTGGGGGATTATGAGTAACTGGGTGCAAGGTGGAGAAGGAGGTATTAACTTTCCCAGACTAACCCATTTGCTGGGTGGGTCTCTTTTCCATCACAGAGCACTGGAGCAAGTTATATCTGAGCTGCGAGCAGATCCCTCCTATGTAGCTGCTGGAGACATTTGAACTCTTCCACTGGAAACTGTTGCTGACTGGGACAACAGATTTAGAACCCTTAAACTGGGCAGACCACCCAGAGACTATTCAAAGGGGCACCCTGGGTGTATGGTTGAGGAAAGTTTTGATTTTCCTTGCCCAATTGTTGTTTGTGGGGGTGGGGTGACTTAATTGCTGGTATTTCTCCATAGCAGAGACTTCAACCAAGAGTAACTGAATCACTAGGGTAGGACAGAGATCAGCTGAAAATAAGACAGAGCAACTTAGCCCCAACACACCAAACAGGTCCCCAGTCTCTCAGTCCTTGAAAAACCTCAAAGGGAAAGTGAAATGGGATAAAATAATCATGGGACAGAATCAGCAGAAAAGCTCTGGTAATATGAATAACCAGAGTAGATCAACCCCCACCAAGAAAGGATGTGGCTGGTAATATGAATAACCAGAGTAGGTCAACCCCCATGAAGAAAGGATGTGGCAAACGAAACTAAAGATCCCCTTTATAAACAAATGGCTGAGATGTCAGAAATTGAATTCAGAATTTGGACTGCAAATAAGATAAACAGAATAGAGGCAAAGATAAAAATAGAAATTCAAGGAGCGTTACAAAAGTTCACTCAAGAATTCAACAAATCCAAAGACAAAACCACCAAAGATTTTGAAACATTAAGGCAAGAGATTGCAGCCCTCAAAGATCTGAAAAATACAGTAGAATCTCTTGGTAACAGAGTGCAGGAGGAAGAAGAAAGGATCTCAGATGTAGAAGACAAAGCTTCTGAATATGTCCAAAGAGAATCAGATATGGAAAGCAAGAACAGATCATTCTCTCAGAGAGCTCTGGAATAACTCAAAGAAAACTAATATTCACCTTCTAGGAATCCCTGAAGGCAACAGTTGCTTTGAAAAACACAGAGGCTCTTCTTTTGAAATTATGAACGAGAACTTTCCAGATATGTCAAGAGATCCTGAAATTCACACTGCAGACAGCTTAAGAACCCCAGCACGACTCAACCCGAATAAGACATCCCCTAGACACATCATAATTAACTTCACTAAAGTTAATATGAAAGAGAAAATCTTGAAAGCAGCGAGACATAAGAAAACCATAACCTACAAGGGGAAGAATATTAGAATAACTGAAGATCTCTCTGCCAAAACCTTTCAGGCCAGAAGAGGGTGGTCATCGACATTGAATATCTTAAAATAACTTTCAGCCCATGATCCTGTATCCAGCTAAAATGAGATTCATTTATGATGGAGAAATTAAATACTTTAATGACATCCATGCGTTGAAGAAATTTACCATAACCACACCAGCTCTCCAGGATATTCTCAGACCTATTCTCCATAATGACCAGTGCAATCCTCCACCACAAAAGTAAACTAACTCAGAAACTATTGATCAAACTCCAGCTTCTACAGTGGTGAAAGGATTTAAAATGTCCACTGGACTTTCAAACAACTTGATACCTAAAATTTTATCAGGCTTATCAACAATTTCAATCAATGTGAATGGCTTAAATTGTCCCCTAAAGAGGCACAGATTGGCTGATTGGATACAGAAACTCAGAC
>NW_003852466.1:7140709-7162595 GCF_000181295.1 Otolemur garnettii
AAACTAAAAAGTTTCTTCACAACCAAGAACACAGTAAATAAAGCGGGTAGACAGCCCTCAGAATGGGAGAAGATATTTGCTGGTTATGTCTCTGACAAAGGTTTAATAACCAGAATCCACAGAGAACTCAAACATATTAGCAAGAAAAAAACAAGCAAAAAGTTATTACATCCACCATTTATTAGTGCTAATCAATAGCACTAATGTATTTATTAGCTAATGTAAACTTTGTACCAGTTTGCCATCTTCATTTTCTAGATGAAGAAATGAAGACAATAAATTCTCTTCAGGCCCAAATACACTAAGTAGAGAATGATTTGTCAGAAAATAGCCTGTGACTGAATGGTACACAATCCCAACTTCCTTGGGTTCAATCTTTGCTTCCCCTAGCAGTCTCTCTGGTTCTAGAGGAAGCCTTACCACCAACCCCTCCTGTGTTAGTGAGTTAGGAGGCTATGACAACTGCATCTAATTATGGAGATGTTCATCAAAGTCTCTGTAATAAGGCAGCATCATGTCCTGGCTGCTTCAGGGAACAAGTGTAATACTGGAAGTCTTGCTATCTAGAGCTACTAAAGATATTCAGGTCAACCTAGCAGGGAAAACATTTCTGCTCCTAAAGCAGCTGTTTGGAACACCCACCAAGTCATTCATACTAGAATCCTCCCAACTCTTGTTCATTTCCAGGGTATGGAATATCCAGACAAGTTTTTCTCAGGCTTTCCCATGAGAGCTCACCTTTGTCATTCAAATCCTTCCCCTCATCTATATACATGAACAGCATCTTTTAATTTAATTCTTACAACATAAACAACTTTCAATGTATCTCTCCATATACCACCATGTACACACAAACCTCTAGAATTATCCTACCCTCCCATAAGTTGAAAGTTAATTCATCCATAGTATGCAACAATTAAACATTTGGTATACTATATATCCCAGATACCACGTGCTAGGTGTCAGTGATAATGAGCATCAGTACTCTTTGTGGAATTGAGGGTCTAATGGTGAGACAGGTGTACAAACAATTTGTTGTGATTTAAGACGAGATGACAGAAATGCTAAATTGAGATAAAAGGCAAAGTTTTTTTTGTGCTGCACAGAAAGGGATGACATTCCTACCACATGCAGTGCTGCATGAAAATGCAGTACATTTCAGTCCAGTTATTTGGGAAACTAATTGATTTGCTTAGATGGGGGCTCCAGCACAAGTGAAGTGCACTTACTAGAGGGACAGAATGTCTGATTAGGGGACAACAGCCATCACCAGGCAATTCATAATCACAGACCATCAAGAGAAATTGAAGATTGGCTTCCAAGGAAAAGCAGTTCTATTGATTTCATGTAAAAACTTTACTTTAAAATATTCGGGAAACTGTGGATCAGGGCTTTGAAATGTCAATCCTCAAATAAATAGCCAAGAGAGAAAACGATTATTACTGTCTTGTCAGATCACCTCTTGAGAGGTAAATAGTGTGTTCCAAAAGAGAATGTGTTCATTTTGCAAACTCTATTCATAGGGACAGTGGGAAGCTGCTTATTGTAGTATAATTTTAGCAGTCCTCCAGGGCTGTATCTGCCTAACATGATCTCTCCTGCTTTAGCATACTCTTTCTACCTTCTGAAATTCTACTAAAATTAGGAACACTTTGAAAAATAAATGACTGGCTCCAGGAGAGGTTGGAGTGGAGAGTAGGACAGTGAGAGGAACACATTGAAACAGAAACTTCTTGGGGCATTATTGAAAGTTTCAACTTCCCCCAAATGTTTGCTCTTTGTATCTGAATGTCAGAACTCCTTCCAATAAATTTAAACTTGACCACAATTATGGTTGCAACATTTTGGAATAATGCCACAGATTTTGTAAGCTGCACATTATACTAATGTAGTGCTGTTTTTAAGTTCTTTTGATTAAGTAAATATACATAACAAAAATTGTAAGATGCCTCCTGCAAGCATGAATTTGTTCACTTCTGGAAAGAAATAGAAACTAGCAAACATGAATTTAAGGAAGTGTAATAAGTATAATTACATTATAATAAGTATAATATAAATATCATTTTATAGGATTAGGATTAATGTTGGGCTGAGAGTAGAGATTAGAGTCAATGTTGGTCTTTATATTAATTTAAATGCATTCTAATAATTGAATAATTAATTTTACCTCTGTGTTGCAAATCTGAAAAATTATTGTTTTGATTAACTATTATTAAAATATATTACTTTTTCTTTTAATTTTTAAATTGAACCCTTGACTATATATATCAAACAGATTTCATGTGTATTGAAAAATATTATTCTCGTGTTATTCTGAAAACATGAGATGACTAAAATCCTGGCATCTTGCTAGTTATTACTGCTTTCACATTTGTTTTAATATTTCAATCTATGTCAGCCAGTATGCCTTGCCACTGCAATTACACTGTCTTAAGTTTCTTCCTTCAACATGTATTTAATAACATATCTGGAAGAAAACATCACAGCATCCTTGGCTAGGTTGATAGCTAACTACAGAAACATAAATCTTTCAAACTAAAATGTATAAATATTAGCTTTATAAACCAAAATAAATTGCAAAGAAAATCTGAGTAATGCATCTGAGCATATTATTTATCTGTCCTGAAATCTTTAAAAATTAATTCATTAAATGCTGCATACAGTAGAAGAAGAAAGAAACAAAATGAGTTCTCCTTGGACACTGTTAAAAAAGACTTTTAAATAAAATTCCTGGAGTAAGTTTGTAAAGGTCTACTTTTATTTAAAAACCCATTTTAGACAATGACCTTCACTCCAACTTATTATATAAAGCAATGTTCAAACCTTTTTTTTGTCATTAGGGAACATCTGAAATGTTCTATACCTTTTAAGAGTTCTAGTCTAATTGTCAAATCCTAAACACCAAGAGACTTGTTTTGCTCTGGTCTGTTCTACCAATATGAATCATAAGTTCATCCACATCAATAATTTTTCTTAGCAACAACAACTATAATAAAATGAACTCTTTTCTGATATTCTAGCTTAATATTTCTCTCTTTGACCTCTCCCCACTGAGATCATCTTTCTCTACGAACCCTATTTCTCTTTGCCTCCAACTATTCAGTTTATTCTTTAGAATTCTCAGGGGGCTTTTCCATTCTAGAGAGCAAATGGTTCAAATACATCAAACACTTACCTAGTTGCTCCATCATTATCACCTGCTTTGGGATAGGGAATAGAGACACAAAAACGGGGATTTAGAGTTAAAGTCATATTAAAGGAAGAATTTATCAACTTCTTAGTGGGATAGACACTGATACTTGGAACAAAGAAATGATTAACTAGGAAGTTTTACAAAAGAAAATTTTGCAATGATACTGGATTATTTAATGTTTTGGTGTGAATCTATATGACCTACTCATTTTATTATCATTTTTTACATATACAAAAACATGATATAACAGTTGTTAAATTCACTACCACCTTAAATCCCAACCCACTACCTTTTCCTTCTCCCTGCCTATAGGTTTTCACTCTCCTAAAGTTAATATGTATCTTCTCATGCGTGTTTTTAAACTTTTATTTTATCTTATGTATATTCACATTGTGAAAATCTTAAGTTTTTAAAAATAATTAGAATCAGACTGTAGAGAATTGTTCAAAACTGACTTTGATCCACATATTGTGATTTTAAGATTTATACCAGTACCTGTTGATACACAAGTACATCTAGTTGATTTGCATCCAAAGCAGCTAGTAATTGTGTTTGTGTATTTACCTATTAATGGACACATGTTATTTCTGTTTGGGCTATCACAAATGATGTTACAATGAAACATAATATTTGCCATCCTTCACTTTCATCTTTTCTGTGTAACTAAGTTTTATAAACTTTTCTTGTAAAAACATAGGTTGAGCATATCTAATCTTAAAATTTGAAATCCAAAATACTCCCAAAATTCAATATTTTTAAGTGCTAACATGATGTCACAAGTAGGAAACTCCATAATGACCTCTGGGTCATGATCAAAATGCAAGCACATAACACACAGCTTACTCAGTGTCACTATAGGAAAAAGGATCCCTGCAGCCTCCTTCATTTATGGTATATCTTTTCCACATGCTACCAAGGTTCTCCTATGTAAGTATAACCACAAAGGGTAATACCATGGCACACGTGTAGAACAGATGTCCAATGGCAATTCCCCATAATGACCCACATTGGGCCAAGACCTACGTACATTACTGTGTATTCTGGCTTATTCTCTTGTATGTGGTATAAAGAAACTGTTGGAAATGTCAAAAAGGCCTATAGATAACCCTGTGGGTAAGAGTGATTAGAAAAAGAACTCATGTTTATCTATAGCACAGAACATCCAGCTGTTGGAGAAACTGGACAGTGGTATAAGTGGGAAGGATCTTATCTTAGAAGAGTATGCTGTTGCAATGACCACCATCCATGACTTGAATAACAGAAGGATAAACTATTGAAGTTCTATGCTGAACTTGATGAACAGAAGTTAATGAAAAATAGAGCTAAAAATGAGGATCTTGATTGTGTAGTGCAAGAGTAGCTCTATCAGCATCATGAAGAATACAAAGTCACTTAATCTAAGGTTATCATAAAACAAGAATCTACCACAATGAATGGAAAATTGAAAGGAACAATAAATATTCAATAGACTTGTTGCAAAAATTTAAGAGAAGACACAGAATTGAAGATTGGTAGTAACAAAGCATCTGCTCATCACAAAGCAGTGGAGAAAATTTGTTAATGAGTTTGTCAAGGTCATTGATAATGAAAGTCTTAAGTTAGAGTATGCATATAATGCTGATAAAATGTCACTGTTTTAGCATTACTCCCATAAGGAAACATAGCCGACAAGTGAGGAGACAATCCCAACAGGAGTTAAGGATGCTTGGAGGTGCTAATGCAGTAGGCATGCAGAAGTACTTGTATAAGCTTACTGTGGTAGGCAATGCTCATATCCCCACTGTTTTCAAGGAGTACATTTATTTTATCATTGCACTAGTATGCTAACAATAATTTATGGCCCACCACAGACAACTTTTCTAATTGATTTCATAAATATTTTGTACCAGCAACAAATTAATACTTCAGAAAATGTACCTACAGACAGCATAGTAAAAATGTGGGATGGGCTTATTGAAGAGCTAGCATAATGTGCATTAATAACAGAACAAGTAATTTTGTCACTTTGTAAAATCAAAAAGAGACTCTTAAGGTAAGCCATTGTAATGAGGCAGATGACTCTTGAGGAAGCATTTTAAAAACCCATATAACAGAATGTTTCCTCATCCCTAGGGGACATACTTCTTTGTCTCTCATCTGCTTCTGAGGGACATTTTTATAAATTTCTTAGGACCTTCTACATAAATAATAATACTGCCTATTAATAAAAAAATACATTCTTTCCCATCTAAATATCTTTTATTGTTATTATTATTATTTGTATTATTGGACTAGTTAGAATGACTAGAACACTGTTGAATAGAAAGTATAAGAGTATTTCTGATCTTAGCATGTATACTCTTACCATTAAATATTATGATACTCTAGGTTTTTTAATAAATGCATTTATCGAGTTGGGGAGGTTTCTGACTATTCTAATGTGTTGAGAGTTTTAGTGTGAATGGGTATTGAATTCAAGTGCCTTTTCCTGACATCTCTTGAGATAATCATATGTTTTTTAATATTTTTACTCTATTGATTGCATGAATTATATGGGTTGATTTTATTCATATATATTTTTTTGAGATAGAGTCTCACCTCGTCACTCTAGCTATAATGCAGTGCTATCATCATAGCTAAATGCAACATTAAACTTCTAAGCTCAAGCAACCCTCCTGACTCACCCTCTCAGATTGCTGGGACTACTGATAGGTGCCACCACACCTGATTAATTTTTCTATTTTTTGTAGAGATGGGATCTTGCTCAGACTGGTGTCAAACTCTGAGCTTGTGAAATCCTCCTCTTCAGCTAGGATTATAGGTGTAAACCACAGTACCTTACCTTACATGGATTGATTTTTGAATATTAACCCAAACTTTCACTTTGGTCTTTGACTCTTTCAGTCATGGTTATTTTTTTTTTTTTATATTTCTAGATTCAGTTTGTTAATATTTCTTTAAGAATTTTTGCAGTTATGTTCACAATAGATGTTGGTCCATGATTTTCTTTACTTGTGAAGTTCTTGATTCATTTTGGTATCAGAATAATGCTGGCCTCATTAATAGACTGAGAAAATATTCATTTCTCTTACATTTTTTAAAGAACTTTGCATATAATTAGTATTAGTTCTTCTTAATATTTAGTACCATTCACCACTGGAGACATTTAATTCTGAGTTTCTTTGTAGAAAGGTCTTACACTATAAATTCAATTTTTTTCCCAAAGGATGCAGAAATATTTAGTCCATTTTATTTTCATGAAACATTGTTATTTTATCTATTTAAAGATATTTGCCTTAGATATTTCACCTAAGTTCTTGAAGTTTTTGAAGATAGTTAACTAGACACAAGTAGTATGTGACTCCTCCACAAGGAGGCCAGAATAATAGGTAGACACTAATATTTGTAACAGATTGTCTAGAAGAATATGCTAGGATTCACCAAGGAACTGACAGGAAGCACCAAAGGTAAGTAAGGAGAGGCTTCAAGGCAGTTTTCCTAGCCAGGGACAGGCTGAGAGCACAGAGAAGATCCTGCACATGGAAGAAAATAGCAAGAGAGAGATTCCCAGGGCTTCACACTCACAAAGAGACTTTTACAATCTTGCCTATAGTAAGTAGTACCCCTCCACTTATGTGGGCCTAATTCCTAATATAAAGAATCCGTCTAGATATTGCACTGAGACATTACTCCAGAAAGGGAACCGACACAGTATCCCACAGGCATCTAGGTGACCACCAGCTGGGTGCCATTCTGAGACCCTTGAAACCAGAGAACTATAGATGTAGCTAATGCCTCTGCACTGCTATGTGGAGGGAGAAGAGACTGGGGGCTTCCACACATCCTTGAGTAGGTCAGTACCCAATGCTGTTAATGCTGAGTGGATTACATTCCCTATGCCTTCCTTCCTCCAGCTTTCCTAGAAAGTACTTAGCCTTTCTGGTAACAGGCCCATAGTCAGTGCCATTTTAGAAGTTTACTACTGGGCTATACCCCACCCTCAGGCTAGTTTGGGTTAATGTGGCAGCCAGCTGAGGAAGAACACAGAAATCAGACCCTCTTACACATACCTAGGACAGTACCCACCACTCTGCAACCAGCTATTGTGAGACCAAGACACAAGTGGACCTCCCTCTCCACAGTTTCTTGCCCATGTCACTTAATAGAGTGGAGCCCCAATCTGGTTACAGTACCAGAGTTGGAACCACTTTGAGAGTTTAATACTAGGCTAAGTTCCAACCTCAGGCTAAAAGGCCATGTAACTACAGCCACCACCTACTCATGGAGGGAAAAAGAAGACCAAGTTCTCCTAAGAAGACTTAGAAAGTCTGACCCACCATTATGCTGCTGGTGCTTTTGGGACTAGAGAGTAGTCCCCTCAACCCAACGCAGCTACCACCAACACCAGTGTGAATGCTTTGTGTCCCAGTGGATTGCTCCACCATTGCTACTGCCATCATCTATATCACACCAGCTCCACAGGAGCCTGAGAACTTGCCCACAAACTCAGCCCACCACCCATATTATTAGTTTCTGTGAAAGCCACCTGGAGACACAAGAATTGGCCCTCTAGAACATACCAACACCAATGCCAGCTTAAGCTACCCTGAGCCTAAAAACCACCAGGACTGAAATATTGTCACAGCTAGCATCCAAGAATCCAGCATAAATTCACCACAGCCTCAATAGGAACTATATGCTGGATGGGGGAGATGGGTGGAGGGAGGGTGATTGGTGGGACCACGCCTATGGTGCATCTTACAGGGGTACATGTGAAACTTTGTTAACTAGTTTGATGAAAATATTTCAAATCATATATAAAACCAGTACACTGTACCCCCCACCCAAAAAAAGAATAAAAGGACAGGAAATTAAAAAAAAAAAACTATATGCTAAGCCAATGAGGAAATTACAGATACCACCAACCCTATGTGCTGTTGAAGAAATCATAAAAAGATCACACTACTGCAGGAGCATAAAAGTGTTTTACTCAACCAACAACATGTATACATCTTCAGAAAAAAATTCTCCTTTATAAAAGCAATTTTTTAATTGATAGTGACTGCTACACTAGATATACAGATATAAATGGAAGGAAAAATTAAAAAACAAGAAAATATGATACCACCAAAGTACCATAACAATTATTCAGCAACATATTCCAATAAAAAAGAACTTGAAGTTCTAGACACAGAATTCAAAAGCTAATTTTAAAGAAGCTCAATCAGATGCAAAAGAAACATGAAAACCAATACAAAGAAATAACAAAATCAATTCAGAATATGGATGAGAAATTTACCAAAGAGATAGACATGTATATTTTAAAAGTGAACAGAAATTGGTTAACCAAAAAAACTGATTAAAAAATACAAAATGCTTTCAAAAGGCTCAATAACAAACAAGGCCAAGCAGAATGATTATTCATTATCATTATTCCTGAGGGAGAAGAGAAACCTATAAGTTTAGAAAACCTATTTATGAAAATAATCAATGAAAATTTCCCAAGTCCAGCAAGAGAGTTAGACATCCAGATATAGGAGGCCCCACAGTTCCTAGGAAAACACATTGTAAAAAGGATTTCATCATGAGGTAGTGCCTGTGGCTCAAAGGAGTAGGGAGCCAGCCCCATGTGCCAGAGGTGTCGGGTTCAAACCCAGCCCCAGCCAAAAACTGCCACAAAAAAAAAAAAAAAAAAAAAAAAAGATTTTATCATGGAACATTATATTCAGAATGTCTAAGTTGAAGTGAAAGGAAAATATTTAAAATCGGCAAAAGATTACTAGAGACATCAGTTGCCAGATCATCTCAGAAAGAAGGAAAAGTTTTAGATTAAAAAGAAAAATGAACAAACAAACATAGGTCATTTGTAATTCAAGAGTAAAGTGAACTTACCAGAACTTAGCAGATTCTATAGGAAGAAGTTGTGAAGCAGAACAGAAAGGAGAAAGGTATGAACAGAGATCAAACCCTGAGAAAGGGGGTTTAGAGAAAAGGATAGGTTGAAAGATTTGTTTTTTCTGGCAGTCATCAGGCTCCTGACCTACTGGACAGTCTTTCTAGCTTCGTGAACCCAAATGGTGCTACTGCCAGTGAACTGAGAGCTTCCTGAGGATGAAGCACCAAGCTTCCAGGCCCCTTGGGATCACCTCCTGCCATCACAGACCTGAGCCAAGATGGAAGGTGCCATATTTCTTATTTACCCACTGTGAGATTTTTTCCACCCCAGGGAGCTTCAGTCCCTCAGTTTTCATCTTATTCATTCCCACACAAATATTTCCCAGCTATGGCCCAGCTGTGGCCCTAGTGACCACAATGGGTCCTAGGAGAACTGTATGACCCTAGAGCCTGAACATTCTGGGAAGGCCACCTTCTGGATGGAGGAGGGATAGTGATGTACTGGAGTGAAAGCTTTTCTTTATCTATACTTTATTCCCTCTCCCACCTTTACCCCACTCACTACTGCCAAAGAGACAAATAAGCTAGGGCTCTCAGGAATAGCTGCCTCCCCTGTGTTGATGCATTCACCACACTGAGGCTTCCAAAGAGAATGGTGATCAAATGTTTCCTCTTAAAGAACTACTGTGAACTAAGGAGCGCTCAGTCTTTGAGCTCCCTACTTACCAGTGCTCCTTGGTGCTGTTTGCCCAGCTGCTCTACCAAAGAAGGGCACACCTCAAAGCAGAGGAAAATCAAACTTGCTTGAGCGCTCCCATAGGCAACTCAGGAACTGCACACTTCTCCCTTTATCAGTCAGGGATTGATCTTTGGGGACCCAGGAACAGACCCACAAGCCACATTCTGTACCACAGGATTCAATGATGTCAGTCAAGGGCATAGAGTGGAGATTTGTGAACTACTCTTGGAAGGCAAGGGAGCCCCAGTGGGCAGAAATGAAGAGAGTCCCCCTGCAATGTGGAATTGGAATGTTCCTAACACAAAGAAATGAAAAAAAGCCTAAGGTGATGGATACCCAAATTACCCTATTTCATATCATATGCCTGTATCACATGTACCCTATAATGATGTACAACTAGTCTGTACTCATAATAATTAAGTATTTAAAAATCAAGAGAACAAATAATTTGTAAAACAACTAGAAAACAGTTAATAATATAAGAATAAAGCCTCATATACCAAAATTAGCCTTGAGTGTAAATAGGTTAAATGCTCCACTCAATTGATCTAGATTTGCAGCATTGGCAACATGACCCAACTTGCTGCTTAAAAGGAACTCACCTTACACTTACAAGCACATAGACTGAAAGTAAAGAGGTAGAAAAAAGATATTCCACTCAAACAGAAACCAAAGTCAATAGAAGTAGCTGGCTCGGCTCCTGTGGCTCAACCAGCTAAGGCGCCAGCCATGTACACCTAGGGTGGCGGGTTCGAGTCCCCAGCCTGGACCGCCAAACAACAATGACCGCTGCAACCAAAAAATGGCCGGGCGTTGTGGTGGGTGCCTGTGGTCCCAGCTACTTGGGAGGCAGAGGCAGGAGACTCGCTTGAGCCCAGGAGTTGGAGGTTGCTGTGAGCGTGATACCATGGCACTCTACCCAGGGGGACAGCTTGAGGCTCTGTCTCAAAAAAAAAAAAAAAAAATAGAAGTAGCTTTACTTATATCAGATAAAACACACTTAATATCAAAAACAGTAAGAAAAAAAGACAAAGAAGGTCAGTATATAATGCTAAAAAAATAAATTTAGCAAGAGGACATAATAATCCCAAATCTATAAGCACTGAACATCACAGTGCCCAGATTCACCAAACAAATATTACTATACCTAAAGAAAGGAATAGAGAGCAATACAATAATAGTGTGAGATGTCAACACGCCATTTGAGCACTCAACAGCTCAGCAACACAGAAAATCAAAAAAGAAATATTGTAATTAAATTGGACTTTAGACAAAATGGATGCAACAGATATTTACAGAACAATCTACCCAACAACTATAGAACTGACATTCTTTTCATCAGCACATTGACATTTTATAAGATAGACCACATATTAGGCCACAAAATAAGTCCTAACAAGTTTAAAAATATTAAAATCAAATATATTCTCAGGCCACAGAGGAATAATGCTAGAAATCAAAATACAAAGAGGAACTTCAGAAACTAGGCAAATACATGACAATTAAACAACATGCTCCCAACCAATCACTGGGTTATTGAAGAAGTTAACATGAAAATTTAAAATAAAAATTTTGAAATGAATGAAAATGAAAATACAATGTACAAAATCTGTGGGATACAATTAGAAACAGTTCTAAGAGGAAAGTTTTATGGTGTAGCATCAAATGCCTACATAAAAAAATAGACCACAGTTAAGAACGTAATCTTGTACCTTAAGGAACTAGAGAAACAAAGTAAACAAAACCCAAACTTAGCTACAGAAAAAAGAATAATAAAGATCAGAGCAGAACTAAATGAGAGACCAATAAAAATAATAATAATAATACAAAGCATCAACAAAATGAAAAATTGATTCTTCAAAAAGATAAGCCAAATTGATAAACTTCCATCTAGACAAACCAAGAAAAGAAGAGTGGATGTGCAAATAAATAGAATCAGAAATGAAAATGGATATACTACAATTGATACCACAGGAATATAAAAAAGATCATCAGGGATTATTATGAAAAACAATATTCCAGAAATAAACTAGAAAATTTTGAAAAAAATAAATGAATTCCTGGAAAATGTAACCTTCTGAGATTGAACTAGGAAGAAACAGAACTCCTGAATAAACAAAGAATGAGTAGCAAGACTAAATCAGCAATAAAACAAACAAACAAACAAACAAACAAACAAACAAAAAACTCCTCAGAAACAAAAGCCTAGGTAGATTCACAGGCAGATTCTATGAAACATTCAAATAATTAATACCAATCCTCCTGAAACTGTTCTGCAAAATTGAGGAGGAAGGAATTATCTCTAATTCATTCCATGAGACAAATATCACCCTGATAACAAAACCAGACAAGGACACAGCAATAAAAGAAAGCCACAGACCAATAACCCAATGAATATTGATGCAAAAATACTCCTCAAAATAATAGCAAATCAAATTTACCAACACATGAAAAATATAATATACCATGACCAAGTGGATTTTACACCAGAAAGGCAAGGATTCTTAAACATACAAAAGTTAATAATATGATGCATCATATAAACAGAATTAAGGTCAAAACACATATGATCAACTCAATAGACACAAAAAATAACATTCAAAAAAATTCAGCATCCCTTAATAATAAAAATTCTTAACAAACTAGATGTAGAAAGAACATATGTTGAAATAATAAAACCTATATATGAAAAACCCCAGCCAACATCATACTCAATGAGGAAAAGATGAAATGCCCCCGCCAAGAACTGGAATAGTACAAGGATGCTCATTTAAATCGCTGTTATTCTACATAATACTAAATTCTCTCACCAGAGCAATCAGACAAAGAAAAAAAAAAAGGAATCCAAATCAGAATAAGAGAAGACAAATTTTCCCTGTTTGTTGATTTGATCTTATTTCTGAAAAATCTTAACGACTCCACTATAAAACTCTTAGTTTATAAATGATTTCAGTAAGGTTTCAGGATATAAAGTCAATGTATAAAAATCAGTAACATTTCTATGTATCAGTAATGATCTAGTCAAGAACCCAATCAAGAGGGTAATCTCATTTACAATAGCTACAAAATAATTAAAATATCTAAGAATGTATATAACAAAGGAAGTAAAATATTCCTATAAGGATAACTACAACATTAAAAAATGTAGATGACACAAACGAATGGAAAAACATCCCATGCTCATGGATGCAAAGAATTAATATTCTTAAATTGACCATCATGTCTAAAGCAATTTATAGGTTCAGTGCAATTTCTATCAAAATACTAATGTTATTTTTCACAGAACTAAAAAAAAAAAATTCTAAATTTCATATGGAACCAAAAAAAAAGCCATACCAATCTTGAGCAAAAAGTACATACTAGAGGCATGATATTGTCTGACTTCAATTATACTACAAGATAATAATAAACAAAACAACATATTACTGGTATAAATATATCAATCAATTGAACAGAATAAAGAACCTAGAAATAAAGCCACAGATAGCCAAATGATCTTTGACAAAGTCAACAAGAACATACACTAGGGAAAGGATACACTTTTAAGTAAATGATGCTGGGAAAACTGGATTTTATATGCAGAAGAATGAAATTAATATTACTAAGTAAATTTTACTAATGAAAGTGAATTAGCATAACCTTTATGGAAAACAGTACAAAGATTTCTCAAAGAACTAAAGATAGAACCGTCATACTACTGGGTAGCTATCCAAAGGAAAAGACACCTACACTCAAATGTTTATTGTAGCATATTCACAATAGTGAAGACATGGAATCAACCTAAGTGTCTTTCAACAGATGAATGGATAAAGAAAATGTAGTATAAATATATAATAGAATACTATTCACCCACTGAATGCAAATCCTGTCATTCTCTTCAGTATAGATGAAATTAGAAGTTATTATGGTCAATCAAGTAAGTCAGGAAAAGAAATACAAATATTGTGTGTATTCACTTATATGTGGAAGCTAAAAAGTTTATCTTACGGAGGTAGAGAGTAGAATAATTGCTACCAGAGGGTAGAAGTGTATGTGCATAGGGGAAGAATGAAGAGAGATTGGTAAATGAACACCAATATACAGTTAGATAGAAGGAATACATCCTAACGTTCGATAGCAGAACAAGGTGACTATAGTTAACAACAATGTATTGCATATTTCAAAATAGCTGTAAGAAAATACTTGAAATATTCTTACCGTGTAGAAATGATAAGTACTTGTTAGCGCTGAATATCCTAAATACCCTGACTTGATCTTTACATATTCTATGCATGTAACAAAATATGCATGTACCCCATATTGTACAAATATTATGCATCAACAAGACAAAAAAAATAAATAAAAAAGAATAATTGCCAATTTCTTATTAGAAGCAATTCAAGTCAGAATACAATGGAATAGTACTTTATTGTATAACAAATAAAAGCCATTAACTTAGAATTAGAATTACATACCTTTCAAAATGGAAGTGAAAAAAAGGCCTTTCAGACAAATAGAAGCTAGCAGACTTATTTGCAAACATGAACTAAAAATAAAAAAAAAGTTAAGACATTGTTTAAGTAGTAAAAGAGTGATCCCAGATGGAAATTTGCATTTTCACAAAGGAATAAACAAGCGAAGAAATGGTTAATATATGGGAAAATATAAACCACATTCCTGTTATTTTAAAATTTCTTTAAAGATTAAGGGGTTATTTTAAGCAAAAGCAGTAACAATCCACTGTTTTAAATTATAACATGCATAGAAACATAATGTATGAAAATAATTCAAAAGAAGGGCAAATGGAAGTACAATGCCACAAAGGTTTTCTTCAGTAATCATAGCATGTCTAATATTTTTGAGGGTAGCAAATCAAATAAAATAACTACAACACAGTCATATATCAAAAAAGCCAGTAGTTGGGGTTCGTTAAATAAATCATATATTCAAGCCAAAAGAAAGCAAGAAAAAGAGAGAAAAAAGAGTAAGAACCATATGGAACAAAGAAAAAAAATAGTGATAGATTTAAACTCAGTCATATCAGTAACTACAGTAAAGGTAAATGACTAAACTCCCTAATTAAAAGGCAAAGCTCATCATGTCAGGCAAAAAAAGAAAGAATCAATTCCATGCTTTCTACAAGACATCCATTTAAAATACAAAAACACTACTAGGTTAAAAACATATATTATGCTAATATTAACCAAAAGATAGCTGAAATGACTACTATATATCAGGTAAAGTAGACTTCAAAACAATTAAAATTACCAAGGATAAAGATGGACATTTTAAAATAATGAGAGGGTCAATTCACAAAATTTATAAAGAAGATTTCATTGTTTTAAATGTGTAAAACAGAAGAATGGAGTCTCTTAATAAAAGAAGGAAAGATTGACAGAACTAAAAAAAGAAACCAATAATTCCACAATTGAAATTGGAGACTGAAATACTCCTTTCTCAGTAAATGACTAAGCACACAGACAAAAAGTAAGTAAAGACATAGAAGACTGAATATTATCAACCAACTTGACCTATAAAGTCTGACAATTAAGTTCATAAACTTGCCGCCATGTACTTACATGGCAGTGCTGTACAAACAGCTTAGTAAAGCTTCATAACCTTGGTATATAAGTGTCTCACTTATATATGTGTCATGTGTCATGTCAACACATAAGAGTACCTTGCTGAGTAGCATTCATTATTGTTGTTGCATGTTTTTGTGTGCCACGACAAGAATGTCAGAGCTTGAATTAGAGCAACAAACATTCATAAATTTCTTGTTAAATTTATCAAGAGTGGAAGTGAAACCTAGAACATGTTAGTCCAAGTATATTGGGATAAGTCATCAAGAATATAGCAGAGTATAAGTGCATTAAACACTTTTCTGAGGGGAGAGAAAGTGTCACTGATGAAGAGAGGTCAAGCCAGCCAGTAATAAGAAGAACTGATGAAAACATTGAAAAATTTATTGAATTGTGCTTCAAAATTGTTAGCTGACTGTGAGAATCATAGCAGATCAAGTGAACATCAACAGAGAAATAGCAAAATCTTAACTGAAAATCTTGGCATCAGTATGATGTGTGCAAAAATGGCCTTGAAGGAGCTGACCAATGAACAAAAGCACAAGAGAGTCAAGTTTACCAAGACCTTTTGAAGATGCATGATGACGTTTGGGGTTGTATCACTGGTTGTATATCTATGGGAACACAAATATGATCCTGAAACAAAGCCTCAAAGTGCACGATGGAAGCCAAGAAATTCTCCACAACCAAAAAATGTTCTGTCAGTTCAAATCAGGAGTCAAAACAATGTTGCTAACTTTTTTTGGTATCAGAGGGATTATTCATTATGAATTTGTACCAACTAAACAGACAGTTAACCAAGTTTACTATTTGGAAGTGCTGAAAAGACTGCATGAAAAAGTTAGATGAAAATGACTTGAACTTTTCACTAACAACTCATGGCTCTTGCATGACAACAATGCACCAGCTCACATGACACGGTCGATGAAAGAGTTTTAGCCAGTTAACAAAAAACTATATTTGAACACCCTCCCTAGTTACCTGATCTGGCCCCCAATGACTTTTTTCTTTACCCAAAGATAAAGAAACTATTGAAACGAAGATATTTTGATGACATTTCAGGACATCAAATGTAGTATGACAACAGCTCTGATGGCCATTTCAGGAAAAATAGTTACAAAATTGCTTTGAAGAGTGTACTAGGCACTGGCATCACTGTACAGCTTCCAAGGGTTCAAAGGTGATCATAGTGCTATTCAGCAATAAGGTATGTAGAACTTTTTCTAGTATAAGTTTACAAACTTAATTATCCAACCTTGTATACGTTTATACTATAAAGTTTTTAAAAGGTTAAATAAATGATCTCAGCTTTCACTAAATGAGAAAAAGTAGAGCAAATTTAATCTAAAATATGCGGGAGAAAAGAAATAGTAAAAGTAAAAGTAGAAAACAATAAATAGAAAATTAACCATCAACAGAAAAACTTAATGTGAAAAAAAGATAGTAAAAACAAAAGTTAGTTTTTGGAAATATGAATACAATTGATAAACCTCTAGCTGGGTTGACCAAGAGAAAAAAAAGAAAAGTATCAGGACTAAAAAAAGGTGACTTCCCTAAAAATTTAGAGACATTAAAATAAAAATTAAATAAATTATTTTATGCCTACAAATTTCTTTATTTATTTTTAATTTTTCCCATTTATCTTTTTATTATTATTAAATCATAGCTGTGTACATGAATGCAGTCATGGGTACAGTGTGCTAGTTTTATATACACTTTGAAATATTTTCACCAAACTGGTTAACATAGCCTTTATGGCATTTTCTTAGGTATTGTGTTAAGACATCTATATTCTGCATTTAGAAAGATTCACATGTACCCCTGTAAGATGGACCATAGGTGTGGTCCCACCAATCACCCTCCATCCATCCATCCTCTCCCCTTCCCTCCCCTCCCTTTCCCCCATCCCCATATTCTTTGGCTATAATTGGGCTATAGCTTTCATATGAGAGCTGTAAACTAGTTTCATAGTAGGGCTGAGTACATTGGATACTTTTTCTTTCATTCTTGAGATACTTTGCTAAGAAGAATATGTTCCAGCTCCATCCTAAACATGAAGGAGGTAAAGTCTCCATCTTTCTTTAAGGCTGTATAACGTTCCATGGTAGACCATTTATCTTTTAATTTGTGCATGTTCATGGGATACAGAGGCAATTTTACCACATTGTTATACTGCATGGTGGTGAAGTCAGGGGTCTTCAGTATATGCACAACTGAAACACATTGTACACTACACATCAAGCTACCTCACGTCATTTACCCCCACTCCCTGACCCCTTTGAGCATTCATTGTCCATCATTCTACATTCTGCTTCCATAAGTACACATTATTTAAGTCCCACTTGTAAGTAAGACCATGCAGTATTTATCTTTCTGTGTCTGAATTGTTTCACTTATGATAATGGCCTTGTTTCATTCATGTTGCTGCAAAAAACAGGATTTCATTCATTTTTTGCAGGTGAATAGTATTCCATTGTGTATACAAAGTGGCCATAAAGTTCAAGTGCTGTAAAGTTCAAGTGGTAACCACTATTTAAATTGCACACAAACTTTATGGCCACCATGGATATGCCACATTTTCTTTAGCTATTCCTCCACTGATGGACACTTACATTGATTATATATCTTTGCTCTTGTGAATAGTGCTAAGAGTGCAGGTATCGTTTTTTATATATTGATTTCTTTTTCTTTGGGTAAATATCCAGAGTAGCATTGCTAGATCATATGGCTGCTCTATTTTAGTTCTTGAAAAAATCTACAAAGCTGACAACTGATCAGTGTCCATTTTCCTTTCCCTTCTATTAAAGTCTTTCTTTGTCCCTGGTCTGGTCTGGCCTTCTCTCCTCACCTCAGTTCTATGCCAGAACTTCTCATCTTTATGGTGAATTGGTTGGGAAAGGAGGCAGTGAGACCAGTCCAGGGACCACCTCCGACTGCTGCTACCTGACATCCACCACCACACACTAATTCCTTATCAGTAAGTTAGAGAAAAGGGCTCCTCCTTCTCCTCCAAAATCTCCTGTACCTCTTCCATTCATTTGCTCTTCCGAAAATCCTAGCGCTAGGACAGCATTTCCTGCAGGATCTGAGATCAGTATCCCAATCTCTCCAACACCTTCCTTTGGGGATGCCTGAGTGGGTTGGGATTCTCCAATCTGTGTCCTCTCAACTCCACAATTGAGACCCCTGCCTACACCCCTGGTGAGCCTCCACCCCATTCCTCCTTACCTCAAACATCATGAGTTATAATTCTATCCCCTCCCAAGACAGGCCTGGGCATTCTAAGTTTAGAAAAAGAGACATCAAACCAAAATGATTCCTCCACAGCATTGGCTGGCCCCAGCACACACTAGATAATGGAAAGCAATACCCTGAGAATGGTGTTTAAACATTCTCAGGGATATTCAAAATTTCATAACCTACAATGGCAAGTGGTATGGAATCCTGTACCTTCAAGCTTTCTTCTTCCTTTAGTGTCATCCTTCACTCTGTTAGACCAGTATCACCTTTCAAATTCTCCTTCTCAAAAAATAGCTGCCACTTCAACCTTCCTCCTCTGACACAGAATTTAACCCCACTGACCGTTCTGTCCTCCACCTTATTCCTCTCCATCTCCTGAAACTCCTGCTCCTCATCCTCTCCACCTGACTCCCTTCCTCATCTCTTTCCACCCATTTCCATTTCTCCTCCCTTTCTGCCTAGCTCCTTTTCTCCTCCATACATCTGCTCTCAGGACAGCCTCTGAACTGCTTTACCCTTGTGTGAAGAAGTAGAAGCTGAGGGCATGATCAGAGTCTATGTCCCCTTTAACCTAGGAGATCTATCCTAAATTAAGAAAAGCCCTGGGTCCTTTTTAAGTTACCTTACCCAATCTACAAAATATTCCAATATTTAACCTAGTCACATCATAATCCTAATTATGCAGTGGTTAGTTCATCAAATAGGTCCCAAATTTGCAATTGCTAATATAGAAAATATATACACCTAAACAACAACAAAATGTGTTTGCTTTTTAAGATTTTATTATAAAAATAAAAGTGAACAATGCAAAACTAGCCAGGCATTTGACATTGTATTCTAGAAACCAATGCATCAGTATCTAGTTTAATGGAAGAAATTGCAATTCTCAGTGAGCTCTCAAGGTGCTCATTAGATATTTTGGCTTTAATATGCTTCATTCTTGAAAATAGTTGCTAGAAAATATAGGTACTTCCAGAAAGCAATGACTTAAATAAGGTGTGATTAGTACCACAATGTAAGGACTTATTTGCTTATTTGGTGGTGGATATCACCAAAATTATGCACATATCTTTTTGCTCATCAGCTTTTGCTAGTATTTACACATTTAATGTGTGGCACAAGACAAGTCTTCTTACCTTGTGGCTCAGAGAAACTAAAAGGTTAGACACCCCTGATAATGGGAGAGAAAGAGTGGTCAATAAACCATTCACTTGTCCTAGGAAACATGCCATCACAGATATGTGCCCTGAAGGCAGGTGAGAACTACTCCAAGGGCAGAGTTTTATTCAATGCTGTGTCCCCATGCCTAGGAACAGGCCTGGAGCATAGCATTGCTCTCATTGCTATTTGCTGAGTCAATGAAATACAAGATTTGGTTGTTTCTAGGATTCTGGTATTAATAATGTGGATGTTTATTGTTTATATTTGGTGCTTAATAAACACCCAAATCTAGTCTGAACTGAAGAATCAAATATTTCTTGTGCATTTACTATATACTATGTAGCAAAGATTGGAAGATTAGAAAAATACTATCCTAACATTTGTTGACAACTTGTGTGTTAAGAACACTGCACTCAATGCAGATGATGAGATTTTAATTTGGGCTTCAAAGAGTTTGCAGGAGGAAATGAGAGATAATCACAATCTAGCAATAACAGAAGGAGTAACAGATACAAAATGAAAACAGCGGAGAAAAGAGGTTTGCAGGTTTATATATTAGCCATCATAAGAATGTCCTTTTAGAGTAATTTATTAATCAGATGACAAAGTAGTTACCCTGTGTATTTCTAATAGTCCTGCTATTCCCAGAAATTTGGAGAAAAACAACTTTCTAACCACTATAGTAGCCAAGAAAATGAATTTGGATAAGACTACATCAAAACATAGAATTAATTTATCTTAAAATTATAGAAAGGATATTGCTACATTAAAATGTGACGCTCAGTACCAATGAGATTGAAAAGAAAAATAAAAAGCAAAATAAGAATCAAAACAGACAAATCTCAAGGACTGTTTACATGTATAATCCAGTATCACTTAATAGGGATACATCCTACAAAATGCTTAGGTGATTTTGTTTGTACACCATAGAATGTGCTACACAAACCCAAACGGTCTAGCCTACTACACACTTTGGCTATATGATATATTCTACAGTGTTTTCTCCTAGACTACAAACCTGTGTAACACGTTCCTATACTGAATACTGTAGGCAATTGTCATAGAATTGTAGGTATTTGTGTATCTAAACCCTTCTAATCATAGCAAAGGTTCGTTAAAAATATGGTTTCGTAATTTTATGAAATTACCATTATATATGCTGCTGATTGTTGATCAAAACAAAGTTATGTGGCACAGGATGGTATATTAATGCCAATGTACACCTATCTCCTAACATATATGACTAAGAAAGACTCATAAAATTCTTTCATTTGCATTATAATCAGATCAAATTTTTATCATCAAGATATTTCCCTTAGGGAAGTTACTGTTTCTATTTATAGTAAAAGACAATATACAAATAAACAGTGGTCATACCATACACAAAAAGAGAACTGTAACCCAAAACATGCAGGAAACCACCCTCTTATTGGCAGTAAACAACATAGAAAGCCAGCCTGCTATAATCAGCCTGCTATGATCTGCAGAAGACCAGATTACTAATTCCAATGAGAATTCAGGAAACTAACCAATGTCTTTTGTGAGAATTGTTATAAAAAGGCCAGGATTTGCAAGCTTCCCTCGTTTTTCTCTCCACTTCCAACTTAGGCTCAATCAGAGAAAGTCTAATATGCGCCCCTAACCAATCACACAAGATGGCCTTCTTCCAGTTAGTCCTTCTACAGCTTCCCCAGGCAGCAGCCTCAATTCAGGGCACTGTGGATTCTTCCCCTTTCTCCACCACCAAGCTTCCCCACGCCTCTGCCTGCAGTCAGCCTCTGCCTAGATGCAAGAGGAGGCAGCAACCCCGTCACAGACAGCCTGTTTCTTCCCTTTGCAAAGATCTTCCTTTGCTTCCACAGTATCATGGTATAGGATATAATCTAGAGTTTATCCAAAATCAGAAAAGAGACTCTATCTTTGGTTCCTGTTACTTGGTCGGTAAGAACAAATGCTGAGGGGGGAGAGGGTGGGTGATCCCTCCATTGCCCTGCTATACTTGCTGGCTAGAGACTGTCCTGCCAGGACTTTGCCCATCACTACAACACAGAGTACAAAGAGTATGGAATGATACCACCTCAACTTGCTTTCATGGGCATTTGGAAATGTTAGTAAATA
>NW_003852466.1:7162919-7164748 GCF_000181295.1 Otolemur garnettii
CTATAGTCCTAGCTACTTGGGAGGCTGAGGCAATAGAATCACTTGGGCCCACGAGTTTGAGGTTGCTGTGAGCTGTGACAGCAGAGCACTCCACCGAGGGCAACATAGTAAAACTCTGTTTCAAAAAAAAAAAAAGACCTGTTCTACCAGAAATGTCAAGCATGGCTTTAGAGAAAAATGTCAAATTCAAATACACCCCCTTCTTCCTTCTTGTGAAAGAATTTGCATATCTGATGAATATTTAATACCTTCATCTAAGATTATGTAAAGTTCTAGCAAACCCATCTAGATATCATTTCCTTTATGGATATAAATTGCTTATTTAGAGATTTTGGTATTTCATTTTAAGTCCCCCATTTTAACATCTATGTCTCTTCAAAGAATATTTTTGTTCACTTATTATATATTAGACAGTTCTTGGGGCTCTAGAGATAGATACAAAGATGAACAATTTCAATAAAGTTATTGCCAAGTTCTATCCTAATGCACCCTTCATTTTTCCTAGGTATCATGTGGTTTGAGTGTAGGTCTAAAATAATTTCATTCACCACTAATATGTTAGAGATTCCTTTTCTATGAAAACATTATGAACTCCTTTGTAATCTCTTATATCAGAAACAATACTTGAAATGGAAAACATTAACTACATTATGCTATTAATTTCATACACTCTTTACATTATATTCTGAAACCCTAACTAACCCTTTTATGCATTTAGCAATGTGGAAAAGCACATATCAAAAACTCATTTGAACCCCTGGACATTTCAAATATCACATACCTTTTTTGCAATCAGGCAGAGAATGTAAAAAGGAAGCATAAGTAGGATTAAGGACAGAGAGACACAGCACTCTCCTCTGTAGTATTTATGATTTCTAGATTTTCCACCTATAAAACTTGTCCAGCTTCTACCCCAGAGGAATTTTATTAGACTCAGCAAGTTAGTGATCAGAAATATTTTTGGTTGTTCTGAATGAATGGAAAAATAATAGTAAAGAGACTTTGGATTCGTGTATTCTCTGCCTGCCCACACCCCATCTATCTCACCAATCAATATTGTTACATTACACTTTGGAGGAAAAGCTTAGTTGACTGTAGTAATAGCACTAATATAATGTTCTTATTCTCAGGTAATGAGAATCAAGATCGCTTTTCTTGCTATGAAATCTGTCAGTTTAAATTGTGCTTGATTTATCACCTACTTTAGAATAATAAAACATTTTTAATTTTATCCTTAAACAGGGTACATATTGATGAGTTATTCATAGGAGACTAGCATTTGTAGTAAATATTCAGAAGATTTATGATGTGGCAGAGATTATACATTATCAATTAGGAACAAAACCTTCAGTTTGATATAGAACTTAAATAACTTGTTACTATTAAAAATTAGAATTATTACCTAGAGTCAAATAAACATTTATAAACTGGCAGTGTTTGATATTCAGGTTGTCAAGTAAGTCTCTAAACTCCTGCTCGAGGAGATGACACAAATAAGAACACGTTGGCTCTCAAAGGATGATTAAGCATTAATCTAATTCAAGCTAAAAATAAACGGCTTTGTTTTGTTTTGGTTTGCTTTGTTCCAAGTTTTTTGGTAGCGTATGAAGCATAAGTGATGAAAAATCATTCATGCAGGAGGTATTTCAGAGCAGTCCCTGGCACTCCTACACCTGCCTTGAGGCCCCAAACCAAGATGAGCATAGTCTGTGTCTTCAAGAAGATCATGGTCCCTTGGGAGAGAATGACAAATAGGCAACTTGTGTACTTTCATTCAAAATGAAATATTGTTTGTTTTCCTTTCTTTCTTTCTTTTTTTTTTTTTTTTT
>NW_003852466.1:7164768-7166554 GCF_000181295.1 Otolemur garnettii
AACCTGTGGTCTCAGGCAATCCACCTGACTCAGCCTTCCAGAGTGCTAGGATTATAGGTGTGAGCCACAGCGCCCGACCAAGAGCAGGCTATTTTAAAAACAATCTAACTGGTCTCAAAATATTTTTCTACTCAAGTGCAAATTCAATTATGTGTAATTCTTCCAAAGAATAAGATTGTTCTGAGATTCTCTTTGGATTCTAAGAATAACCATTTTGTTCATTTAAAAATAAATACTATACAAAAATTTAGTTTAAGGATTCATTTTAAAACTTTTGTAGGCAAGACAATGTCTACCTAACAGCTTGCAGCCAGTACTCAGAGTGAGTCAGAAACGTCATTTCATGTGTACCTTTCCATGGACAGTAAAAGGCAATGGAAGAAACTGCCTTTGCAACTAGGATGAAAATCCACAATATTTTCATAAAGCTTTGAACATAAGTTTCTGCTTTTGTGCCATTATTTATTTAGAGTTTTATTTATTCTCACTTACATACACTTTAAAACCAGCTTGTTTGCCTAATATTATTGAATTCACATGAATTTGAAAAAGCATTGGGGCTTATTTATTTAATTTATAAGCTCTCCTGTTATTTGTAAACCAATTTTGGTAACTTCTAGACATATAATACATGTATAGACATAACACACACACACATACAGTTTCATCAGCTTCCATGTCTGAACCCTAACTATGAGAGACTCTGAAGTGTCACAAAGATCTGTGTGTAATATTTTTTCTGTCCTCTTTCCCTTTGAATAGCAGGTGTCTCTGCGATGCAGCCAGTTTGCCTTCCTGGACGGAGATGTCTTTCAGTCTCCCAGACCTCAGGACCGAGGTGCTTTTGACCTTTTTAGTCCTTAGAAACCACTGTAAGAGAAACTACTATCAAAAATAACTTTCAACTTCCCAGACCTTGAACTGCACTTATAATATCATCAACAGCAAATTTAAAGTAGGCAAAATGAAAATCAAGACAAACAGCTTAAAAGACTTCACTTTTACACTCCACACACCAATACAGATAAACACTCAACAAGAGTTCAAGAGGTTGAAATGAACCGCACCTTTTCTTAACAAGCCCTAGGGCTGCCAAAGCAGACACTTTACCTCCCACTCTCACAAACCTGCCACTCAGGGACTAATCCAGTCCAAAACAAATGGAAATTCCTTCAGAGTTCCTCAAATTGAAAGGGCTATCCCATCCCCCATTGTGTGGTACCTTCAGTAGCACTCACCCTCCAGACACTAATTTCAGAATCCAGAGCTCCTTTCTTCAGGGGCAATTAGGAAGCAATTGCCAGTGGAGGCCAGTAAGAATGTGATAGAAACCTCTAACGGGGAAGCCGGTGGAGAGGGGGAAGCTGCTGTCTGGCACATACAGTGGTTGCTAAACGGAGCTTGTGGTCTCTCTCCACTCTGCAGCCCCTGAACCACAAGCAACACCATCCTGCACAAGGCCCCACAGTTGTCAAAAACATAGTATGTACTGGTATGGGTCTAGCGCGCTGCACAAAAATCCCATTATCTAGACAATGAGGAGTGCCAAGAAAGAAAAGAGTTTTTAATGCAACAAGTATCTTGGAATATGCTCCCTCAAATCTGTCTCCCTGACTAAAGGATATCATGGGCTTTTTTAAATTAATTATTTATTTATTTGTTTGCTTGTTTTTTGAGACAGCCTCAAGCTATTACCCTGGGTAGAGTGCTATGGCATCACAGCTCACAGCAACCTCCAACTCCTGGGCTCAAGCAAGTCTCCTGCCTCCACCTCCCAAGTAGCTGG
>NW_003852466.1:7166574-7167914 GCF_000181295.1 Otolemur garnettii
AGAGTCTTACTTAGTCATCTTTGGTAGAGTGCCATCACAAAAACCTCAAACTGTTGAGCTTAAATGATCCTCTTGTCTCAGCCTCCCAAGTAGCTGGAACTACAGGCATGTACCACAACATCAGGCTTCTTTTTTCTATTTTTAGTAGAGATTGGGGCTTGCTTTTCCCTAAGCTGGTCTCAAACTCCCGAGCTCAAGCAATCCACCTGCCTTGGCCTCCCAGAGTGTTAAGATTACAGACGTGAGCCACTGAGCCAAAATATTGTTTCTGAAACCTGAAAAGTACTGTAGTTTATGACTTACACTTTAGAGGGAAGACAATTTCAGATAAGGCTTTCAAAGATGGAGGTTCTATATTATTATTATTATTATACTGAATTCATTCTCAAAAACATTGACCTTTTTTTCTCTCACTAGAAAATATTCTACAATCAAGTCTCTCTACACTTTTCCCTTTACACAATCTTGCCCTATCTACCATAAATTTCCATGGAGTCTCAGTAATCCCTCCTTCCTCTTATTTAGCTATTATGTCTTTGGAGAGACAGCCACTTGACCTTGCTAGTGTCTCAGCCAATCCATGCACTGTGCTTTCCTGAAGCCAATATTTCATTTCCCTTAGGCCAGACACCCAGTGTGACTAGTTATTACCCAGCCCATTAAATGTTTCTACAATGATTGAGTGATAATTAAAGAAGATTCTGGAGAATCTGCAGCATATCTCTGAAAAGCTCAAGAGGTGATAGATAGAATTAATATTATCCTACCCTGTTCCAATTCCCTTTCATTGCCTGTGGCTACTCTATAGCTCTAATATCCCTAACAATCACTGTGGCTCATGGCAGGATAAAAGGTGAAACCAACATTTGAATGATTTCATCAAATGTTCTCCAGGTCTATAGCAAACCTCAACAGGGAAATTCTCTAGTTTCCAATAAATTCATCATTGAATTTACTCCTTATTTTGGCTCTTGTTCTGTGTTGAAACTTTAGCAAGTCAAATGGATATGAATTTGAATCTTGAAATTTTTCTTTACTTTTTGGAACAGCTATATTCATGAGCTTAATGATCTTGAAGCTAATAATTGAATTCCAGTTTTATAAAAATGTTTTAAAGTTGAGTTGCTTCTGAATATATCTATGTAGGAAAATTAAAGTGGGCAGCTGAAGACATCCCACAGATCATCTACATCCTTCCACAGCTTTCCTGTTGGCAAAGAGGCATCCTGGTTACTGTTTACATCCTGTTTGGGTCTGATAATTCATATTGAAGAGGTTAATGTAACTCCATTTGGGAATAAAGAGGTTAATGTAACTGCATCTTAGAACTAACTCCCCAT
>NW_003852466.1:7168382-7173458 GCF_000181295.1 Otolemur garnettii
TGGCATCACAGCTCACAGCAACCTCCAACTCCTGGGCTCAAGCAAGTCTCCTGCCTCCACCTCCCAAGTAGCTGGGACTACAGGTATCTGCCACAATGCCTGGCTATTTTTTGGTTGCAGCCATCATTGTTGTTTGGCAGGCCCGGGCTGGATTCGAACCCACCAGCTCAGGTGTATGTGGCTGGTGCCTTAGCCACTTGAGCCACAGGTGCTGAGCTATCATGGGCTTTTTAAAGGAGGTGCCACGGGCCTTGGAGCTGGCTATGTTATCTCTCACAAGGGACTACATGCACTTGGGGGAGGTTGTAGGGGATGGTGAATTTGTCCTAGAGCCTTCAGAATCTCAATTCCTTTGTCTCACAGAAAACCCAACATTTCCAGCCTGGTGTGGTGACTTATGACTACAATCCCAGCACTTTGAATGGCTGAGGCTGGAGAATCAATTGAGGCCAGGATTTCAAGTCTGTCATTTCTGGAAAACAACTCAAAGGGTCACGAAATTACTTAAGGGAGAAGATTATAAAAAACATACAGAGGTTCATGGAGCCTGTTACAACAACAAATTCTAGATGTAGCAGTTGTGTCTCATCTTGAAATTCAAATTAGTTTTCCTGCTAATTAGTAGGAAATAGAAAGCTAATTTTTCAGGGTGAGCTGTCTCCCCACCCACAACTCAAGGTTAAATTAAATCTATCTAATTATCTATGACTAATATCCAGTGTGGACACGATAAAATATTTCTTCTATAATTGCTGCTCATGTAAAACACCTTCACAACTTTAAATATCTCAGAGGCTAGCAATTCTCAAACTGGAGAAACTTTGGATCAGACTGTAGAACACAGTCAAAGTGGGTTGACATTTGTAAAAAAATCAAGGGAGGAAATGTTGCTACATTTGACTCCATTGATCAGGGACAATGAGCAAATTCTAGTCCTAAAATCCAAAAGCAACTGTTGTATTCCTGACAGAAGGGGAACAATCTATCATCAGACCAGTTTCCCTGGAAAGACTCTTAACAGTGAACTTTGACCAAGACAGTCCCTCTAACTCCCCATTCTCCTCTGCGGCTTTAATTCATAAAAACAGTTCATGTTGTACAAACACAAATTCCAGACAAGGCCTCTTCTCTGCTCTGCAAACACATGGCCCAACTTCCTTTATTAAGGCATAAGTACTTTGGGGTTTCTACACAGACATTCTAAGAATCTTAAGATTGGCACAAGGAGACAGAAAATGATGAATTAACAAAATAACTTTCTGTCTCATAAGGGTTGTTATATTTGTACCTAAAAGTCAGCTAGGGACCTCTAGGGGGCGGGCTCTTGAGAATGAATCTGGGCAAGCAGATGGAGACCCATGCTGGCCTGTCCTCACTCCACATCCTCTTTCCCAGAGAATGGGCAACTCTTTTGTCCATCTTCACCTCAGCTGTAGACTTTTCCTGCTGGCAGAGCTAATGGTCATCTATACCTCCCCAGCCTGGGTGATTACCAAGTACCCAGCTACTTTGTGGGCCAGCTTGCTGAGCTACCTTCTTGTGCCCTGGTGAGGCATGGCTGGACAGCCTGCAGGTGTTTCAGATTCCTACCAACGACTGCAAAGAAATGAGAAAATTCTTTTATTTGAAATCTCTCTTTCATTTGAAGAGCACTAGGGATGGCGTCCCAGAGAAGGGGCACTTGAACTTCAAAGTGCTGTATGTTTTATCAAGTTATTTTTAGCCTTTAGGCTAAAAATGGGAACGTGCCTGGATGATGCCCCCAAACCCCTTTATAATGTGAAAGTAATGAAACTTAGTTTGAGGTAACTTTAGTTTGAGCTTTAAGTACTTGGTAATTCCAGAAACAGGTTGGACTTAATAACATACATTATTTCAGTGAATAATCACAACAACAGTTATATGGGAATTGCTCTGCTCCTATTTTATAAACAAAGCACAAGAAAAGAAGAAATATGCTCAAGGTTATGGGCTGAGCCAGGGATTCTACCCTTGGCAGTCTGACTTCAGCTTACATGCCTGTCATCTAACATTGCAAAAGTAGATCCTGCTTGAAAAGGTACTTAATGTTAGTATTTGTACAAACCAAAATACTGTCTTAAAAATGGCTGCTTTTTAAAATAAGATATCACCTAACTCCAATAAGATTAACCCATATCACAAAGTCCCAGAACTGCAGTGCTGGAGTGGATGTGGAGAGACTTCTACACTGCTGGTGGGATTGCAAACTAATACAACCTTTATGGAAAGAAGTATGGAGAATCCTCACGGAACTAAAGTTGACCCTCCATTTGACCCCACAATCCCATTACTAGGTATCTACCCAGATGAGCAAAAATCATTTTGCCACAAAGACATTTGCACCAGAAGGTTTATGGCAGTTCAGTTCATTACTGGCAAGTCATGGAAGCAACCCAGACACCCATCAACCCATGAATGGATTAACAAATTGTGTACATACTATGGAGTACTGTTCAGCCATAAAAAAGATAGAGACTTTACATCTTTTATGTTTACCTGGATGGAGTTGAAACACATTCTTCTTAGTAAAGTATCTCAAGAATTGAAAAGAAGTATCCAACGTACTCAATACTATTAGGAAACCAATATATAAACAATTACACTCATATGAATGATAAAACACAAATATAATCTAGCAAGGGGGAGGGGCAACAAGGGAGAGGGATGGAGGGAGGGAGAGGGCGATTGGCAAGAGGTGGAAGGGCATTTGGTGGGATCTCACCTAATGTGCACAGTGCGAGGGCCTTCAGCACAGGGCCAGGTGAGAGTTTCTTCTGCAACTTGAACTTTACCTTAGAAGAGGGAACAACGTAACCTAAAAATGTGTACCTCATATGAATTTAAAATTTTAAAAAGTGATTGTTGTTTAAAATGGTTGCCAGGAAGCATTGTGGAGCCAATAATAATTTTTATAGATAAGAGTTTTTAATCTTTTTTCATTAATTTGCAAAGGGAGAAAACTATAGGTGCCCCTAACTATGCAGTTGATTATTTGCTTAGTAACTTTTCTTACAAGACAATGTCAGCCAATCCCACTTATGGTGTATGTACTTCATCTGGGCTTCTGTTTTAGGTTAATGGACTCTCCCCTCTTTCACTTATTTTCATCCTTGTTTATTTTTTGTTTTTGTCACAGTTCTTGTCAGAAGACAGAGGAATGGAGTTTTATAGTCTATTTGATTATTTGGAGATCCTGTTCATTAAGACTTGTTGCGAGGGTAGAATGTAGTTGCTATAAATTCCTCTTTTTAGTGCCTTTATAAAGATAAACTTTGAGCCTTTGTTTAGTGAAGAATTTTATTTGTAATCATTATTATGAAGCCACTGAATTAAAGTAAAAAATATGGGTAAGTTAGAAAGAATATGGGATCTCACATTGTTATACTAGTGGCTCCAGGCTCTTCGCTCCTGACTCCCTCTGCCCAGTCTGACCTTTGCTTTTGTTTCTTCTCTGAAGTGTAATGCAGGGAGAGAACAAAGATCCTTCCTTGCCTCAAGTAGAAAATACACATTTCTAAATATGATACCTGCTCTAATAGCCCCTTCCCCTTATACGTTCCTTTCTTCCTAAACTTTAGAAATGAATTCACTGGTGTTTGAAGTAAGGTAAATGCTTTTTTGTGGTCCCCAACAGCAAATGAAAGCAGGACTGGGAACTTATACCTTCTGCTCCTCTGTTTATCAACTTTATAAAACTAACGTTTCACAAAACAAATCTTATATAACCCAAGGATAACAAACTCAAATGCTCTAGAAAGCAAGGATATAAACTTGAGGGTCAGGATAAGTGAAGTATAGTAGGAAATACTGGGAACAGAGTTAAACCTGGGATAAATGCTCACCATAAAGGTAAAATAGTGCCAATCCTGACTGGTTTGATTTGGTAGACAGGCTGTGAATTTATTGCCTTGTATATAGCTCTTCTGAGCATGTAATAAATCATGGCAGTAGATTTGGCATTGACATAGAAATTACTGATTGCTAGCCAGCATCCTTTCTGTGTGTGTGGCTGGGGGAACACGTGGGAGAGTACCCATTAATTAAAATTTTCAGTTTGAAAGCAAAATAGCAAGTTTTTGCCTCTTCCTCATCCCACAGGGCCATGTCTTAGGTACATAATTTAGGATTGAGTAGGTAGATTATCCTACCATTCCCCACTGTCCCTAAGGCTTTTGAGCTCAAGAAAATAAGACAAAGACTCAGGCAGAGTACAGGAATTTTCCCTGTCATTAGAAGAATACACATACAGTGTGTAAGTCTAGTGGCTGCAGGCCAGTGGCAAGATCCAGATTAATCCTTAATTTCATTCTTCATTTGCTATTTCCTCTTGCTTCTGTTTTCCAGCCTTCCTATATATTCTATAAGCAATCTTTATAACAAATTCATTTTCTACTTAAAAAATAATTTTAAAAAGTCAGCTAGCTACCCATCATCCCATTAACATTTCAGTTTTTGAAAATGCATTCCCTGGGTGGTGGCGTCTGTGGCTCAAAGGAGTAGGGTGCCGGCCCCATATACTGGAGGTGGCAGATTCAAACCCAGCCATGGCCAAAACTCCAAAAAAAAAAAAAAAAAGCATTCCCCTTCTGCAATGTCATTAGCACCTTAAAATAATGATTGTTGAATTTGTAGAATCACCTTAGCATCTAAATCTTATAGTGGTTGTAGAATCACTTAGCATCTAAATATTGACTTCATTTTAGAAATGCTTATAGAAGATGTCTAACTTCTGTGGGTGTGCCATTGTCACCAGGAGACTGAATTAAAGTTTGTAGAATCACCTTAGCATCTAAATATTATAGTGGTTGAATGAAAAACAGTTGTAATACACCCACTAATTTCACACACTTAACAGAAGAGAATGAGAAATTAAATTATCTGTGTTGTTAAATATTAACTTATGAAAACATTGTTAGGACTAGCTTTAATTTTATCTGCTTTAAAAATATTTCTTTGCGGCTCGGCGCCTATGGCTCAACCGGCTAGGGCGCCAGCCACGTACACCTAAGGTGGCGGGTTCGAATCCCCAGCCCGGACCCGCCAAACAACAATGAC
>NW_003852466.1:7173478-7177626 GCF_000181295.1 Otolemur garnettii
GCCCCATGAAATTCCTCTATAGCTTTAAAAACCTCCCCTTGCTTCATTTCAGGGTCACCCTTCCCCTGGCTACCCTGTAGAGTGAAGTGACCCAGGCATATGCTTACAAATAAAGCACTTCATTGTCTTTGCATATGTGTGGTGGTCTCTCAGCAGCGATTTTAGTCCCAACAATATCTTCTTCACTGAGACGCTTATTCAACTCATTTGCCAACCCTCTCTTTATTTAATTTCTTTTTTTATTAAAGCTATGTCAAGAGAATCTCCCATGGTCAACATTTCTAGAGAGATATGAGAGAAAGCTGTCTCCATTCTGTCATTCTTTTGTTTTTTGTTTGTTTGTTTTCATTTTTTGTTTGAGATAGAATCTCCTTCTGTTACCCTGGGTGAAGTGCTGTGGCATCATAGCATACAGCTTCAAACTCCTGGATCTGAGCGATCCTCTTGCCTCAGCCTCCTGAGTAGCTGGGACTACAGGTGCCAGTCACAACTGGCTAGTTCTCTTATTTTTAGTAGAGAAGGGTCTCTCTTTTGCTCAGGCTGGTCTCAAACTCCTGAGCGTAGGTGATCCACCCACCTGGGCCTCCCAGATTGCTAGGATTATAGGTATGAGCCGCAGTACCAGCTCACCCTGTCATTCTTCATTCCCTTTGAGTGTGCTGCTGAAGGAGCTGCCAGGCACTGTCATCCACCAGGAGGGACCAGAGACCTTCTATGCCTCACTCACATCCTCATAATTGTGCAGCCAGAGGGAGGTGCTGGGAACCCCATTGTGATTTCAAAGCAGAGCTACTGAGACTACCTTACTCATTTTAGTATTAAGTTGGCCCAAATAAATGTTTCATAAATATTAAATTAAAAAGAGAGTGAGGGACAGAGAGAGAGGTGTTTGAGCTTTAAATGTGGCATGAAGTTATTTAGGCTGTTCTACAATAGTTTTATGAAATTTGTTTTAGGCCATAAGAAATGTGAGCAGTGAAGTGAGTACTGTCTTATGGTGACCCTTTAAGAGAAACCGTTTATTTTTGGCAAGAGGGTTTGTGGTGTTTCCCAGACATCAATATGGGTCAGGCATTAAATAGCCATGCAAATTATTTTGTCAAAACATTAGTAAACATCCCAATATCCCGGTGAAATACTTGCATGTAAATTCAGTCAGTGTGGCTGAACGGGGGACCAGGACAGAACCTTGCCTTGGACTTCAGGGTTTGTTTCTGAAGAACCCTAGCTGGTGGGATGATTGGAAGTAGAGGCTCCTTTTGTCTTGAGTACTCAAAACTGAGAGAAACCAAGTTCCCCTTCTTCACCTCTGCTGCGCTTGTGTAGACAAAGTAAAATGGCTGGCTGGTGGTGTTAAATACACTCCCACCCCTTGGGGCTCCAGAACACAGGGTGATAGAGAAGCTGGACTCAGCCTTTCCTCCTGCCTCCTTCACTTTCAGCCTGCAGGGGCTGGGAAGAGAAGGCTGTAGGTACAACACTGAATCATGCCTCTATCCTTTTCTCTTCCAGATCAGTGGGAAATCCAGGTCTGCAGACTAAGCTTTCCACTGTCAAAAGAATTAAATATTTGAGATATGGTGGACTTGTTACATTAAAGGCACTAATCTTCCTCATAGTTCAATAATAATAGTAGAGTCTTCCTAATTTTGCACATCAACAAAATAAAACCAAAGACCACAGAGTTAATAAATGGTAGATTTGGTATCTAAATGTAATATGCAGCCAGGTATGGTGGCTCGTGCTTGTAACCCCAACACTTCAGGAGGCCAAAGCAGGGGGATTACTTGGGGCGAGGAGTTTGAAAGTAGCCTGGGAAATAGCTAAACCCCATTTCTACTGGGCCCTCCTGCACACACCTGTAGTCCCAGCAGTTCAAAAGACTAAGAAGGAGGATCACTCCAGCCCAGAAGTTTGAAGTTACAGTGAGCTACAGTGATGCCACTGTACTCTAGCCCAGGTAACAAAGTGAATAAGACCCTACAAAAACAAAATCAAAAACAAAAGAAAAAAGCAACGTGCTACCTTCTTCTAATCAATTGTATATTTTCTGTCCCATATTAAGTATAATCAACTTTTTTTCAAAGCATCAGATTTTAAATGCAGCAAACTCCAGGGACCAGAGAATATTCTTAGAATAGTCCCCGAAAGCTAACTGTGGGAATTGCTCAGCTGAACAACAACAAAAACAAACAAACAAACAAACAAATTTTGCTGTTCTTTCCTGGGAAAAGCCAAAGGTATAAAAATAATTAAGAAATAAACTTTCATGTTAATGAAAAGTTATAACTCATGAAAGGTCATAACTCATTTTTTAATTTTGACTTGCTCTTTCACCTAGTACTTTAAATACATATAAATCTCTCTTTTCAGCCAGTGTGAATATGCTCAGAAATGTGTGTTAGACTGTTCTCAAATTTAATTCTATTATCACATTTCTTTCTCAAATCAGGTGTTGTAAAGGAAAACCAGGGACCAGCCTCGCACTGCATCATAAACTGCGGCTGGAAGTCGCTCTTTGCTTCTATTAGTAGCCTCCTTTTGTGAATTGCTGCTATTTTATAGTCTGAGCAAAATCTCCCTATTGTTGGCATGTGATCGTAATTATATGCTATTTAAAAGTATAAAGTAGAAATACTAATTAAAAACAAAAATTCATTATAAAATAGAAATATATAGTATTTGTATTATGTGGTCAAAATAACAAAGAGATGAACCAACCTGTCCCCTTGTATGGAACATAACATTGTCACTATTGATTCTTCCTGGCCACTTGAGAAACAATGATGTGGGTCATAAGATGAAGGCTGTGGTCCTCCCCCATTACCCAGGAGGGGACCATAGGCAAGTTTCACTCCTGCCAATAACGAGGAGACTAGGCCAGAATGTTTCTAGGGTTCTTCCCAAATTAATATTTGATGATTTCCTGACTACCATAGTATCTGTATATATCCATTTATATTTTTAATGGGTAACATCAAAACCACTAAGTTTTCAATCTAGACCTAGTCCCTCATTGCCCCAAAAATCAATTATTGAGACAATGAGGCTTGCCAAGGAAAAAAGGAATTTTGAATACAAGAGATATCTTACTGGGAGAATAGGAAGGCAGCTTCAAATCACTCTCCATGACTAAGGAATATTATAGGCTTTGAAAGGGGGGTCACATATGTTGGGATACATGACTGTATCTCACAGTGAGATGGGTTAGTGGAAGAGGCGATAGGTTGAGAGATCTTAACTAGATGGTTGTCTTTCTGGGAAATGAAAATTGCCAAAGGACAAGCTAGGCATATGAGCTACATGTTTTCAGATGTCCCAGGGAGTGGGGCTTGTGCCTAAATTACCTTCTGGCCAGTAAACACAGCATGCCCAGCTTCACACTGTCCCATTGCCATGTTGCTGCTTTCATTCATAAAGAGCTCTTCATCAGTCAAACTCTGGAGATTAGAATATATTTGGTCAATATTATGAATGTAATCATAGAATGGGCAGTGAGAGTCTGTAGGCAGCAAGGGGGCTGGACAGAAGGTGGATACAACCTTCAGAATTACACTAGGATTATCTCACAAAGTAGCCTGATATTTACCTATCTGGCCATTGCAGTTAACCAAAAGTCTTCTTTTTGTTCTAGTAGGCCTGTAATACATAATACATCGTGTGAACAGCTACCAGTTGTCCAAGGGTAAACTTTTCAGCTTCCAGTAAAATATCATAGGTAGCAGTTGCCACTCTCAGACAAGTGGGCCAGCCTTTTGTTACCACAAGCAATTGCTCAGAGAAGTAAGGGGCAGGTTGCTTATGATCTCCAATGTTTATGTCAGTTCTTTGAGTCTAATTCTTGCCTCTCTTGAATGAAAAAAATCTCAAGTTTTGTATATGTCCAGGGAACCCAATTCAGGGAGAGTCATTAATTTTTAATAATTAAGAATGTGCATGGTATTCCCTGATTCAAATAAGTAGTTCTTTTTCTTCCCCTTTTAAGTCCATCTAGAGAGGTTTTGTTATTAGCCTAAATTTAGGAATCTAAATTCTGTAAAACATGGTAAGACCCAAGAATCCTCACAACTGCTTATGGGTGGTAGGAACTGTTACTTAATTTATAGTCTTTCTCCAATCTGGAAAGAGGTCCTAAGTTTTAAGAGACA
>NW_003852466.1:7181533-7184166 GCF_000181295.1 Otolemur garnettii
TGGCATTTTGCCTTGATTCAGCTACAGTCTCACTGGCTACTGGGTATTGTCTATATACTGTAAAACCATTTCCTTGCCTAAAAATTACTTCTCTTAAGCCTCTGGCTAGAATTTACTAAAGATTGTTGAGGATTCCCATTCAAAAAGACATAGCTTGGGATTTGAGGACAAGAAGAATGCAAAAGAAAGCATCTTTTAAATCTATTGCTGAAAATCAGGCAAAGGTTCTAGAATAAGAATATCCTCCACTACTTCGTTTACTACCCTTGGATCTTGAATAAACCTGTATTCTTGAGTTCCAGGGTTTTTTTCATTTTGACCAACAGAAAATGGGGGTATAAACAAAGGATATCCACCCTCCCTTCTCTTCATGGCCAGGAACACAGGATTAAGGTTTTCTCCCTTGGGTTCCCCTCAGCCAAGAGGGGGTCCATTCAGTTAGTGGGAGAAGTGCCTATCTAAGATTTTATTTTAGTTTGCATTTTTCCCCTTTGACAAATATTTTCCAGAGGCAGCATCAATGACCAAATTTTCATTTTGTCCCACTGTTGGGGTGATATGGCTACTTGCCCCAGTTACATTCTGCCCCTTGGTGGGACTTGGTACCCAAAGGACTTAAAGTCAAAAGACTCACAGTGAATTAAATGTTCTGTGCCAGATAGAAAGTGGGGTGGATAGGCATTTACCAAACTTTAAGACCTTTTAAGCCACATAAAAGCAAATGATCCCAAATGCTCAAACCAAGATTATAAAATTAACTTATTAGCATCTAGCTACTGTCAGACCTATAGGAATTAGCTATACAAAACATAAGCATTTGTTCAAACTGTTTAAGCTAAGGATTTAGAGACTTTGTGTCAGAACACACAAACTACATTCTACCTGTAAACAAAAGGTTACAAGTCCTGCCTAGTTCTGACAATGACAGGAAAACAGAAGTTTATATGTGGCTAAACATTCAATTCTCTAGATTTTGCGGATATTTGCCAAAGACATTTATAAGGCTCAAAACAGAATCAAAGGTTATTGTAAAATAATAGCAATTTACTTAACCAAGAGTGATAGACTTTAAAGGGAATACAGGAAAAAATCCTTAACTTTTCAAAGTTCAAGTAATCAAAAATCTAACAAAGACAGCATAAAACATAAAATCTTTGTTTCTTAAACCAGTTACTAAAAGACAAAGAACTTTCTTTAGTGCAATTATTTTTACTTATGGGAAACACAATTACACAATTTGGAAGTCAAAGTTTATCAAAGGCATACCAGAATTTATCAGTCATAAGAAGACTCTGTCCAGGGTCATGAGTGAACATTATATTATAAAGGAAAGAAGATACCAGAAAACTAATAATGCCTTGAGAAGGGGAATATACAACTCTTAGATACAGCATAAGAAGATTTTTGACTTTGTTGAACAAATTAGGCATATCAAGAAACTAAAAAAAAAAAAAAAAAAACACCGCTTTTCAGACCTTTCAGGTAAACATTTCAGCATCTGACCTTAAAAGCAGACTTAGAACCAGAGGGAAAAATGTTAGAGTCCAGGAAAAGGTTGAAGGAGAGGCCTCCTGAGGGGGTGCCGGGGGAGCTAAAGACAGTAAAACAGCAAAAGTGAACCTTCTGAGCTAGGGATCTGAGAAGTTTAAAAAGAAGCAGATTATAGAAAACCTCTTGCAATTTTATTACATTTCTCTCATTTACATTTGCTTAATTCATATTAGCAGTTTACTTAACTATTTTGATAGCCCACGAGTGTTAGATATACAAAAAAATGTGATTAATTGTGCCCTCAATAAAGCTATTTAATGTCTGAACAAATTTAACATTTAAACATTTTTTCCTTTTCTTTTTTTTTGAGACAGAGTCTTAAGTGACAGCTAAAGTGCTGTGGTGTCAGAGCTCACAGCAACCTCAAACTCTTGGGCTTAAGCGATTCTCTTGTTTCAGCCTCCCAAGTAGCTGGGACTTCAGGTACCCACCCCAATGCCCAGCTATTTTTTTGTTGTAGTTGTCATTGTTGTTTGACAGGCCTGGGCTGGATTTGAACCTGCCAGCTCTGGTGTATGGGGCTGGTGCCCTAGCTGTTGTGCTACAGGTGCCGAGCCAACATCTAAACATATTTTCATAAGCAATATTGGAAAATAAATTTTAAAACATAGATCAAGAAAAATCACAAATATAGTTCTTTTTGTTTGTTTTGTTTTTTGAGATAGTCTTACTTTGTCACCCTTGGTAGAATGCCTTGGCGTCATAGCTCACAGCAACCTCAAGTTCTTGGGCTCAAGTGATTCTCTGGCCTCAGCCTCCAAGTAGCTGGGACTATAGGTGCTCACAACAATGCCCAGCTATTTTTAGAGATGGGGGGTCTGGTTCTGGCTCAAGTTGGTCTCAAACCTGTGGTCTCAGGCAATCCACCTGACTCAGCCTTCCAGAGTGCTAGGATTATAGGTGTGAGCCACAGCGCCCGACCAAGAGCAGGCTATTTTAAAAACAATCTAACTGGTCTCAAAATATTTTTCTACTCAAGTGCAAATTCAATTCTCATTCCAGTACTAGCTTCACCACTAACAAACTTGAAATAGCTTGTGCTATGTTATAATCCAGGTCTTACCAACTGAGAATGATAAATT
>NW_003852466.1:7184186-7200797 GCF_000181295.1 Otolemur garnettii
TTTGCAAAAGATAATGTAAATACAAATAAACCCGAGAGAGTATGTCTAGGGAGAATTCTGTGATAACCGAGCCCCTTAAGAAACCATCCCTGAGTCCTTCGGTCCCAGCACCACCACCCCCAGGGAAGGAGGATTAGATTCCGAGAAGAAAGCCTAAAATGAGTGAGAAGTGTAATAGGAGGGGTGGATTCCAAGAAAAGCCCCTGGTGGAAAGTCCCAAGTTCTCGGAAACTTTCTTAAGCTATGATTATCCTCTGACCTGTACCCCTGTGATTATACCCTAATTTGTACCCCCATCCTGAACTTACCACAACTGTTCTGCTTCTGTATTGGCCTGCTTGCTGAGCTATGCAGAAAAAACAGTATAAAAGACAACCTGCTTTCCACTTTGACACCGACTGCTTTCCAAAGTAGCAGTCCCCTGCGCAGGTGTAATAAATTTCTACTTAATTTTGCATTAAGTGGAGTCTGAGTCTATCTTTCTCTGCTGTGCCAGGTCACAGTTCGAGATCTTATGAGACACAGCTCTGAATGAATGTCTGTGTGGAGGTGGAGGTCTAGGGATGGGAGGGAGAGGAAAGGAGGAAAGATATGCTTAGGATGGAATCTTGAGCCTTCAGAATGTGGCAGGTGAGGATAGATGAGAGCAATTGCAAGGAAGGAAACAGCCCCTAGAATAATAGCACAAGGTGTGCAGTCAGAGCCTTCAGCAAGCCCCCATCTTTACTGGGCTTCAGTGTCCCCAGTTCTAAATGGTGATGATGAATCTCATTGTAGGTTGTGAAGAAAGTGGAGACATGTGTGCAAGCACTTAAAGCACCTGGGTAGCACATGCTCCATAACTGTGTATTCCTCCGCTTCAGTGCCAGCTATCAGCACTTTGCCTCCAACATCTCAGTGTTAGAATAAGCAAGGAAGACCAGATTCAGCTGAAGATTTCCACAAACCACTGAGCTGCTTGCTAGTCCCAGAAATGCAGGGCATCAAGGGCCCCACAGGAACCAACTGTGGGCCTCGGGGTATCAGAGCTTGCAGACAAGGGTTGACCTAAGAGCAAGAAGCCTGATGGAAATACTACACACACCCCTTATCACCACAGGCAAAGTGGCCGACGCTTGGAGACCAGGCTACTCATTTTCGGATAATAGACATAAATAGCAAGGCCAGCACATTCGCTTGGCATTTCTTAATATTTATGCTTCTAAAAGCTTAACTTAAAAATCACCATTATAGAAAGAGACTACTGGTTTGGAGAAAAACAGACTTAAGGAATATAAATCTCAAGTGGACAGAAGAAAATCCTTACACGTTAATGAAACAAAATCTAACACAGAGAACACAAAACAAATCAATATTTCACCAGTTGGAATTAATAATGATTAATATATAATCATTATATATTAATGATTAATATAATTAAGTTCCATTTGCCATCTTTTATTAATTAGAAATTTTGAAGTATCATGGAGCCCCGAAGTGCCACTATGATGACCAGCAACATTCTTTGACCATTCATCATGTGACTTACAATATTATGACTCTGTCATTGACTCCCACTTTCAAATATCACAGAAACTTGAATATTTGAGAAGGATGGAGCTTTGGTTGGCTTCTATTTAACCAATACTATAGCAATCCCAAGGCTATGTGTCTGTCTTGCCCCCTTCTCACTCCACTTTTACATCGTTGGAGAACTTGAAGACCAATCCTCCAGGAGCCATAGCCCTTCCTCCTCACTGATGTGTGTATAATACAGTTCAAGTTGTAACTTCCCTGAACCCTTGTTAACCTTACCAAAGTCAAATTTGAAAAACCTTCTTCTGCTCTTCCATTCACCAGGCTTTGCTCTATCTAAGTTTCCTTTTCAAGTATAGTTTTCCTCACATTCTGATTTTCCCAGGATCAGTGTAACAGGAGGGCCCATATCTGAATTGAAATACTTGCATCTGTAAGAAGAACATATTCTTGTATGTAAGGAAAGAGATGGCTTGAGAGAAGTCATTGAGCTCATGAAAACTTTAATTCAATCTCTTGGTGACAATGGCACACCCACAGAAGTTAGACATCTTCTATAAGCATTTCTAAAATGAAGTCATTTCCATGTGAGTCTTGGTGCTGACGGTGTTTAGTAGTCTGACATTTTAAATTCTTCAAACTCATTCATTCAACTAAGATCTACATACAAATGCTAAAAGTATGTGCCCAGAACTGCGTTAGTCTTTATTAAAAAATAAAATTTAAGAGACAGGATTCATTCCTTGAAAAGTTTTCAGTCTATAATCAAACACTGCCAAAATTTAGAGTCTTCAAACAAAAAGCAAAAAGTAATTAAACTTGCCAAAAAACTCTACCATGAAGCTAGTTGCCAGTTGGCTTTGGACTCCAAAAACTGACCTCACAATTCTCATTCCAGTACTAGCTTCACCACTAACAAACTTGAAATAGCTTGTGCTATGTTATAATCCAGGTCTTACCAACTGAGAATGATAAATTTTAGACATTGAACTCACAAGTAGAACTTAGTGGACATAAGTGAGCCCCTGTGCTTTTTTAAAACAAAAACAATAAACATGACACATCAAATAAAGTGAAAATCAGCACTTTTCACACATTAAAACAATAATTAACAATGATCACGTATTTGATTTGGAAATCTAGAAAGAGGTATTTCTCACTTCTCCCAAGTAAAATTTTATTCTTATAGTTAGAACTGATACAAATGCTAATTAGATTGACCAGACTAATATATTGTGGCTGCAGCTAGACTAGCTAGCTAAATGGTTGTTTACTATTCTTGTTCAAAGAGGACAACTTACATCTCTACCTTATGTATTTATAAGAGAAATAGTTATTTATAGGTGTAAATATAAGCTCTGCTCTTCTATTCATTATTCAAAGGGAGAATATTAAGTGGGAAACTATATGAGACTATGGGGATTGGCATACAATTAACAAGAATTCTTAATTACCTGGGCTTTTTCCCCTCTTCACCAAGCCAGCAGATAAATACAATAGGCATGGAGGTGCACATGAAACAAAGCAGACAAAGGAAAATCAGAGGATTCTTGAAAAGAGATAATCAAGGAAATTTATCTCTTTGAGATCATGAAAGAAGAAAAAACCAGAATGAAATAAAATATTTGGAAATTATATAACTGGTAAGGGTCTAGGATCCAGAATATAGGGTGGCCTTATGAACTTCATTGTCACCCTGTATATAAAGAATTTTCACAAATCAACAGCAAAAAGACAAACCATCTGACCAAACATAGAAAAGGGCTTAAATAGATATTTCTCAAAAAGTATATGTATCTATGTACATTTAAGTTATATATATGCATGTAAATTATATACACATATACATACTGAGCAATGGGTATACTGAAAAAAAAATTTTTTTAAAGACATACAAATGACAAACACAAGAAAGTATACTGAAAATAATTAGTCATTACGGAACTGCTGATCAAAACAACAGCTTTTCACACACTAGATTTCTACAATCAAAAAAAAATTTAAAGGATAATAGCAAGTGTTGAAGATATGGAAAAGTTGGAAGCCTCATACGTGGTTGGTGGGATTATAAAATAGTGCAGCACTACTCACACTACCTACATGCTCAATATAGTTGAAATGTTCATCAATTCATGAATAGATAAACAAATTGTGGTATATCCATACAACTACATGGTATTCAAACACAGAAATATACTAGTAGATGTGACGGTGTGGGTGAATCATAAAACCATGTTAAGTAAGAGAACCCAGACAAAAAGTTCCATAGTATATGATGTCACTTATATGAAATAACTACAACAGGCAAAATTCATAGAGACAAGGCAAATTAGTGGTTCCCAGGGGCCAGGCAATAAAGGGAATAAAGAACAACTGCTTAATGGACTCAAGATTTCCTTTTGGGAAATAGTTTGGAATTAAATATAATCAGTGATTGTACCACATTGTGAATGTGCTAAATGCCATTGAACTGTTCACCTGAAAATGAGTAATTTTATGTTATATGAATCTTACCTCAATTTGCAAAAAAAAAAACTAGCTCACCCAGTTTAAAGTTTCAAAACAACTTATGTCAACTGCTTTGTCGCTCAAAGTTTCTCATTAACTGCAGTGGAAACTTAGGGCTGTGGTATCAACTATAATTTTAATGAAGGATGACCAAAAGTATTTGGTGCTTATTTATGTTAAATTCCACATTAAATAAATAGAACTGTGTTGATAATGACAAAGTTGCAGATATTTTATTTACTAGGTAATGTATTTATCTGCTTAGCATCTGTCTGTTCCACTAGGCCCTGAGTTGCTTGGTAGAAGGAAATAAATCATACTGATCTGGTATCCAAAGATGTAAGATGGTGTATCCCAAGCATTCAGATAGCTTATTGAACAGATAAATGATTTTCCCTAAAGCATCTAGAATTATAAATTCCATATGATAGGAGTTTATAAATTGTTTTTGCCTTGATAGAATTAAAATTAAATAAAGTCATAAGAAAAAACAAATTGTAGTTGTGAATAGTATTCATTTAAGTCAAATACAATTAGTATTTATAATATTTTGAAATGTTCCTGAATTTCCTATGAAAAATTACTTCAATATATTTTGCTCATTTTACCTAACTAGTTGTAGCTCATATAAATCAATGAAAGCATTGAATGAAAATATTTGGAAATTATATAACTGATAAGGGTCTAGGATTCAGAATACAGGGTGGCCATGTGAACTTTATGGCCACCCTGTATATAGAGAATATACAAACATGACTTAAGTATTACAAATTTTCTTAAGGAAAGGAAAATGTGTACACAATTTTGGCACACTTTGCATATGTAATACATGTTTATATTTATGAAGAGCTTTCTGATCTTTCAAGTTAAATGAGTCATGGCATCTGAAGCAGTTGGGTGATAGGTGAGCATATGTGAAATTTTCTTCTCTTAAGGTTATTCTTTTTGCAGTTGTATCAATACAAAGTGCAATTATTCTTTCCAAGGGAAGAACAAGATTGAAAGGCTAAAGAGCTCAACTCAGGCATCTTTTCTTTAAATTTTTTTTTAGGTCCAACTAGTTTTATGATCAGAAGGACAGCAATTCAGGATCAGACATCTTTTCTAACAAGTACTTTTTCTGATAAGATGAAGAATGAAAATTTTCCATAATAATTTGGTAATTTTACCTTTAATTGTAATGATGCCTATCTATATTAGATAGATATTCAATACTTAAGAGGCTTTCTAAAAGAAAATAATTATTCCAGCATAGGCATTGCAATGAGAATCCGCCTGCCATAGGAAACTATCTGCATATTTAGGGAAGTAAAGGAAGACAAAGGTACTGAAAGGAGAAAATGAGGATCGAGGTGCAGTGGGTCACACCTACAATCCCAGCATTTGGGAGGCCGAGGTGGGTGGATTGCCTGAGCTCACAGGTTCAAGACCAACCTTAGCCAGAGCAAGACCCTGTCTCCAAAAAATAGCTGGGAGTTGTCAAGGAGGAGAGAGTGTAGTCTTAGCTACTTGGTAGGCTGAGGCAAGAGTTTGAAGTTGCTGTGAGCTGTGATGCCACAGCGCTCTACCAAGGATGACAAAGTCAGACTGTCTCAATTGTTGTCAGGTACAAAGATCAATAACAAGGATGGTGCCAATTTCAGGCTGGACAGGCAGCTTCTGGGCAAATGACCTTATATATGTGTATGTGTGTGTAATGTTGTGATAACCTTTGGACAAGATTGTGGTTTTGTGTCTTTTGTGATAGCTGTCTTGTTCTCAGAAACCTTCCTGCATGGCCTTCCCCAGCTCTATTTGTCAGGGTGACACCATTTTTATTCAGACAAATTTCACATATGTGGGCATTCCTAGAGAGCCATTGTGCCATTGCTGGCCGTTGTTTTCAGATTAGGCAGAGAAGCACAGTGCAGCTGGATGAAGCGGGCCACTCATAGCTGGAAAGGGAACTCCAAAAATCAGTTTGCCTTCACTGTTGCTTCCCCATTTCTTCTTCTTTTCCCCCACCACTAAATTTTATTCCAAAACTTAAGAAAAAATAGGATTAACACCACTTGTACTGTGCTGAGGAAATATACCAGGGAAGCCTGAGCAAGGGCTGAGTGTCGTGAAGCTGCCCATCCTCCTCCATTTTACACTGGGTTTCCTGGAAAACTGATTCTGAGATCTTATGTGCAGGTTTTGAGGATGGGGGTGCATCATGATCAGAAACACTAGGGAGTTAGAAGTTGCCAAAAGGAGAAATCACAATGTGAGGTGACTACACTGCAACAGAGGGCTTGGGATAGGGGGAGCAACAGAGCTCCTGAGCAGGGTCCGAGAATGAGGTCCTCACCAAATGGCCCAAGACCTTCACTCATCACTGCAAACATCTCCACCATTGGTCAGAAGGCTGTCTAGCATGGCTTAGTCCTAGCTGAGTCTCATTCCCTTTTCTGTGAAATCAAGCTACTACAAAAGATTAGTAGCTCCAAAACTGGTTTGCCTTTTGGTTTTTTTTTATTTGTTTGTTTGTTTTTTATATGCATATTTTCATTTTCATTTATTTCAAAATATTTTCTAATTTCCCTTGTGATATTTCCTTAAACTCATGGATTGCTTATACATGTTTTGTATAATTTCCAAATATTTGACATTTTAATTATTGATTTCTAATTTAATACTATTTTAGTAACAGAAAATACGGTTTTAATCCTTTTTTTCTTAGTTTTTTTTAATTAGATGACAGCTGTATACATTAATGCAAACATGGGGTACAGTGTAGTGTTTTCATATATAATTTGAAATATTTTCATTAAACTGGTTAACATAGACTTCGTGTCATTTACTCAGTTATTGGGTTAAAACATTCATACTCTACTTCTAGAAAAGTTCACTTGTACCCTTGTTAGACAGATCATATAGGTGATCTTTCCAGTCACCCTCTTACCACCCATCCACCCTTCTCCCCTCCCCATATTCTTAGGCTAGAATTGGTTTGCCTTTTGAATCACCCAAAACTCTTGTTGAAAACACAAATTCCCTAAGTGACACGTAGCGATTCTGATGTGATAGATCTGAGGGGAGCGGGCAGGTGAGAGACTGATGGGGCTGGAAAAACTACTGGAAATACCCTAGTGGACATGATGCATTCCTCTGAGCCAAGGTCCTGAAATTCTTCCTCTCTTGGTAATTCACATACAAAGTATCACAGGCATGTTAAAAACCAGAAACAAGACCTGCTTGTCAAATCAAAAATTACCAGCTGGGGTGTCTTTGATGTTTCCTCTGCCACTTGCTCCATATATCAGCACAACTCTGGTGAGGAACAGAAAATTTACCTTCTTGTTGTACATGTGTAAATGAGATTCACACAAACATGGATGAAGTCTGCAACAAAGTCACTTGAAAGTCATAAAACGAGCTTTTATGGTTATGAAAGTTAGATGAAAATTCTTGAGATCTGAATATTTCCACATCTGCTGAAAGGCAACCAATAACATCGCAGTCCAATTTGTGGATATAAGCAATTTTTCTTTTTACCTTGTCTGTTCCCTACTACAATGGAAAGACATTAGAATTGCAGCATTTTATTTCTGAACTTGCAAAGTAATTCAACCGAGAGTAGACAGTTTCTCCCATCTCTGCCATTGTGATTTCACAATTACCTACCAGTCTCAAAAGATAATTTGTCAAGAAAATGGAAGAAACTTTAGCCTTACAAATATCCCTCTAACAGATATTTCATTTATGTAAGGGAATAGGTAAGGCTATTTCCCATTCCATGCACTAAACCAATCATCCTCTAAAAAGGAAATAATTCTCAAAATAGTCACACCTTTAAACTGAGCTACCCTTTAAAGGATGTCTATAAAAACATTTAAAAGAAGCTACAAGCAACTTCATTTTGTAGAATGCCCCGAGGTACTAACTTAAACCAAGGCACATCATTGTCTTAAGGAACAAATAGATTTACCAATCAAAACAATTCTTTATTTTTTCTTTTCAGTCTGTGTTCTTGTTTGTTAGGGAAGAGGTTACCAGCTGTTGAGATTTCCTTATTAAAAATTTCTATTCTTTTTCTACCCAAAGACTTTACGCAGGAAAACCCACATTCCCTGCTCCTGGTTATAGGCCTGCTGGACTGCTGTGCGGACACGGGACTCTCTGGGCAGTCAAGTCTTCTGGGGAACTGGCAGGGGACCCTGATCTGCTAGTTATGCCTAGAAGATCCACAAAGGTGTGCCCAGAAGCTCTGCCACCCCCAAATTTGGTGCAGGAGTCCATTGGACTTTCTTCCTCTAGTTATCTGGTAACTTGTAGCTTCATTGATTCCTACAAACACTGATGCTGGGCTTTCTCTAGAAGTGTTTCCTATTCCTCACTCAGATTTGATTCCTCCTTCTGGGCTAACCTCAGCTGTGTGTGACCCTGCCCCTGCCAAAGCTCTGAATTAGCTGGAGCTGTGACAGAGTAGCCATTCCAAGGCTACATCGTGCCCATTAACTTCCTGTTCTCAGTTGCTCAATGCTCAAAGCAACTGATATCTTCTACAATTTTTTTTAAAAAGCAAATTTTTTGCTTATCTACAAGCTTTTAAAAACACTACTGCATTAAAAAAAGGACAAGAGGGAGAAAGAGGTCAGTTTAAAAAATTTCAAAAACAAGTTAAACCACCCATGCATAATGAAAGTTTCCCGTTGTCTCCCACAGAGTTTATTCCCTTATTCAGAATTATTCATTAGGAATAACCACCATTAGTTTAGTGGTATTGTTAGGCTAGGCAGTTAGTTAGACATGAGCAGGGTGGGTGGCAGATGCAGTTAGGTTGTTTATCACTGGCTTGGGTCAGGCTGACCTGGACTACTGTGGGAATGGGACTAATCGCTGATAGACACCTTGCAGGTGGGTTGTTTGGAGGAGCTGGTTATTTTGGGAGATTGGTTAATGTCCCTGGGACTTTTTGATGTGGACAAATAGGAGTTATGAGAAAAAAGTTGATCAAGACCATGGAAAAGTTCCAAACATCAGCTGACACCCCCAAAAGTTGTGGATAAAATCCAGCACTGTGTTCTCCATGATGCCTGTCATCACTAGGATAGGGACAGTTTGCTGCCCAAACTTGGAAAATAATTTTTTCTTTTCTTAAAACTTTACCCACTTATTCTGTCAACTTGGCCCCAGGAACCATCTTCCACACTAAGAACCAAGAACCTGGAAACACGGGGCCCTAACATCTGCTCCCACCCCGACACTATGTTGGAGACAATCACAGGCTGCTTCTCCAAAGAGTGGGGCAAATTTACCCTCCCTCCACAGCTGCTGAGGGCTGGGTTTTGGCCTCTTAACCATAAGGCCCCAGCATTAGATCCCCACCCATCCTGGTTTCCCTTCCTGTTTTCACACCCATCCTATGCCTTGCAGTTCCCAACCTCTAAACTGGCTCTAGGCTGCCCCATATCCCTGGTCCACTTTGAGTCCTGTGTCCTTATAAAGACTCCACAACTCTTCACCCTCCTTCCATGGACACTCTTGACCCTTGATCGTTGTTAATAGCTTTGTTGCTTTTTGGTGAAAAGTAACCTGTTAAGGCAATTATTATAAGGGTTTGAATCATTCTCTAGTCATTAGTATGAATTATTGGGTTTAAACAAATAGTATTTGTTCCTCTTTAAGACTTTTTCTTTTTTTTTGAGACAGTCTGTCACCGTGGGTAGAGCTCATGACATCATAGCTCACAGCAACCTCAAACTCATGGTCTCAACTAAACCTCCTGCCTCTGCCTCCTGAATAGTTTGGACTACAGATGCTCAACACCAGGCCTGGACAATTTTTCTCTTTTTAGTAGAGACAAGGACTCACTCTTGCTCAAGATGGTCTCAAACTCCTGAGTTCAAATATCTATCTGCATCAGCCTCCCAGAGTGCTAGGATTACAGATGTGAGCCACTGCACCTGGCTTCTCATTAAGATTTTAATACTACACTCAACAAACTAGGAATAAAAGGAAATTTCCTAAATCTAATAAAGCATACCTATAAAAAACTCACACTTAACATTATATTTATTGATGAAAGACTGTATTTTCTTCCTTTAATATCAAGAATAAGACAGAGATCCTTCCACCTCCTTCCTTTCAACCTTGTACTAGAGGTTTGAGCCAGGCAATTAGGCAAGAAAACAAATAAAAGACAGAAGCAAAACTATACTTTCAGATGAAAAAATCTTGTATACAGAAAATTCTAATGTATCCACTCAAAGACTATTAGAATAAGGAAGTTTAGCAGGGTTATAGGACATATGACCAATATACAAAAATCAATTGTATTTCTGAACAATAGCAAAGAACAAATCAAAAACAAAACTAAGAAAATAAATTATTTAAAATAGCATCAAGAATAAAATACATAAGAGTGAGTTAAAGAAAAAAGTGCAAAGCATACTGAAAACTGAAAAACATCACTTAAGGAAATTAAAGCAGATCTAAATAAATGAAAAGATATCCATGTTTGTGGACTGAGACACATCATAGTGTTAAGATGGCAAATGGATCTGTAGATTTAGTTCAATCCCAATAAAAATTCTAACTTGCTTCTTTGCAAAACTGACAAGCTAATCATAAATTCACATGAAAACTCAGGGGAGTCCTAAACAATCAAAATAATGTTGAAAATGAACAAGTTCCATGACTTCTACTTCTCACTTCCAAAACTTACTAGAAGGCTACAGTAATCCAAACAAGTGAGACACCCATAAAACTAGAGATATAGGCAAATGGAACAGAATTGGAAGCCTGGAAATAAACACATTTATAGTTGATTGTTTTCAACAAAGGCATCGAGCTAATTCAATGGAGAAAGAGTAGTCTCTTCAACAATTGTTCTGGAATAAATGAATGTCCATATGCAAAAGAGTTAAGAACTTCATTCTTAATTCTTCTTAATTCCCCTACTTCATCCCCAAAATTAACTCAAATGGGGTAAAAACCTAAATGTAAGAGGTAAAACTGCAAAAGTATAGCAAAAAAGCATAGGTTTAAATTTCAGCAAACTTGGATGTATGCAATGATTTTTTGGATATGATACCGAAGCATAAGCAACAAAAGATGGATAAATTAGACATTAAAAACTTTTTTCCTATTAATAAATGGTAAAACATACCATGCTGATGGCCAGGAAGACTAAACATGGAAGCCATCAGCATGGAGGAGTTAAAATGTCCATACTAAGGAAGGAAATTTACAATTTCATAGCAATCCCTGTTAAAACACCATTGTCATACTTTAAAGACCTCAAAAAAATAATACTTAGTTTTATATGGAATCAGAAAAAACCTCAATTAGCTAAGACATTACTCAGAAATAAAAACAAATCAGGAGGAATCACACTACCAAACCTCAGACTATACTATAAATCTGTAGTGATCAAAACAGCATGGTACTGGCACAAAAACAGAGAGGTAGATGTATGGAACAGAATAGAGAACCAAGAAATGAACCCAGCTACTTATCATCATTTGATCTTTGATACACCTGTCAAAAACATTCAGTGGGGAAAAGACTCCCTGTTTAACACATGGTGCTGGGTGAATTGGCTGGCAACCTGTAGAAGACTGAAACTGGACTCACACCTTTCACCATTAACAAAAATAGATTCACGTTGGATAAGATTTAAACTTAAGACATGAAACTATAAAAATACTAGAAGAAAGTGCAGGGAAAACTCTTGAAGAAATCAACCTGGGAGAATATTTTATGAGGAGGACCCCCCCACCCCCCGGCAATTGACACAACATCAAAACTACACTACTGGGACCTGATCAAACTAAAAAGCTTCTGCACAGCCAAGAACAGAGTAAGTAAAACAAGCAGACAGCTGGGAGAAGATATTTGCAGGTTATGTCTCCGACATAGGTTTGATAACCAGAATCCAAAGAGAACTCAAACATATTAGCAGGAAAAGAACAAGTGATCCCACCTCTTGTGGGCAAGAGATTTGAATAGAAACTTCTCAGAAGAAGTAGCCCACATCACAAAATCCCAAAACTATTGACGTTGGTGTGAATGTGGAGAAAAGGGAACACTTCTACACTGCTGGTGGGAATGCAAACTAATACGTTCCTTTTGGAAAGAAGTTTGAGAATACTTAAGGATCTAAAAATAGACCTGCCATTTCATCATGCAATTCTTCTACTAGGTATATATCTGAAAGACCAAAAATCACTCTATAAGAAAGATATTTGCAGCAGAATGTTTGTTACAGCCCAATTCATAATTGCTAAGTCATGGAAGAAACCCAAGTGCCCATCGACCCACATATGGATTAATTGTGGTGTATGTACCACAATTAATAAATTATGATGTATGCAGCCTCCAAAAAATTGGAGACTTTACCTCTTTTATGTTTACATAGATAGAGCTGGAACATATTCTTCTTAGCAAAGAAGAATATATTCTTTCTTTCATCTCAAGAATGGAAGAAAAAGTATCCAATGTACTCAGCTCTACTATAAAGCCAATATATAAGCACCCACACTTACCTATATAAGCTATAACCCAAATACAACACAGAATGAAGGGGAAAGAGGAGGGGAAGGAGGGAAGGAGAGGATAGGTGGAGGGAGGGTAATTGGTTGGACCACACCTATGATGCATTTTACAAGGATACACATCAAATCTACTAAGTGTAGAGTATAAATGTCTTAACACAATAATCAAGTGAGGTGAAGGCTATGTTAATCAGTTTGATATAAGTATTTCAAATTGTATATAAAATCAGCACATTGTACCCCATAAATGCATTAATGTACACATCTATGATTTAAGAAAAGAAAAAAACTTTTCTCCTGCAAAGAAACCTATCAAAACAAAATGAAAAAGACAACCCATAGAATTGGAGAGAAAGTTTTGCAAATTGTATTTCTGTAATGGCCTTGCATCTGAAACATATCAAGAACTCCTACGTTTCAACAATATAAAAGACAAGTAACCCAATGTTAAACATGGGCATAGGATCTGAGTAGACACTTCTCTGACAAATATATATAAATGATCAATAAGTACATGAAAAAATGCTCAAAATAATTATGTTAATAAAATGCAAATAAGAAGGACAGTGAGAAGCCACTTCACACTCAATAAGACGTCTATAATCAAAAGTGTTGGAGAAGGTGTAAAGTTGGAAACTTCAAACACTGATGGTGGAAATGTAAAATAATATAAGAGAATATAAAACAGCCAGGCAGTTTCTCAGAAAACTAAACATAGAGTTACTCTGTGGTCCAGCAAGCCAACTTTTAAGCATGTACCCTAAAGAATGTAAAACATACATCTACACAAAAACTTGTACAAAGTATATGTTAGTAGCCTTGTAAATAACTGCCAAAAAGTGGAAACAATCTAAATGTCCATGAAGAGGTGAAAGGGTAAATAATTTATTATATGATACATCCATATAATAATCCATTACTCAACATAAAAGCAAATTAAGTACTGATACACACTATTCTGTGAACGAATCTTGAAAACATTGCTCTCAGTAAAAAAATCCAGTCATAAAAGACCAAATAATGTAAAATTCCATTTATACGAAATGTCCAGAATGGGTGAATCTATCAAGACAGAGACTAGATTAGCTGTCACCTAGGACTGCTGGAAATAAAAGGGCTGGGGGTGGGGATGATTCTAACGGGTATGGGGTTTCTTTAGGGGTAAAGAAAATGTTCTAGATTTATTGTGATGCTAGATGCAAAATTCTGTGCATTTACTAAAAGCTATTAAAATGTAAACCTTTTTCTTATGAGACAGATCCTTACTCTGTCACCCAGGGTAGTGTCAATTGTATAGCATGTAAATTATATCTCAAAAAAAAATGTTTAAAGAAAAAGATTTTAGGCAGGGCACAGTGGCTTATTTATGTAATCCCAGCACTCTAGGAATCTGAGACAGGAGAATTGCTTAAACTCATGAGTTTGAGACCATCTTGAACAACAGCAAGACCCTGTCTTACTAAAATTAGAAAAACTGGCCAGCCATTGTGGGAGACATCTGTAGTCTCAGCTACTTGGGAGGCTGAGGCAGGAGGATCACTTGAGTCCAGGGTGTCTGAGGTTGCTGTGAGCAAGGCTGATGCCATGACACTCTAGCCCAGGAGACAGAGGGAGACTGAAAAAAAAAAATTAAAGTGAGAGATTCAAGATAAGAAAATTGACTACTGGATAAATAAAGTGTTAAGTTTCTGATCCTGGTCATAGATTAAGTTAGAATTTCCTCATCTCCTTATGAATTAAAGATAGAGTGTTGAAAATAATTAAAGATTGGAAAAGGTGTGAAAAAGATAAAATAGGCCTTGCTTTTTTTTCAGTTATAACAAGAAACCAATAACATTTAAAAAAGAATATTTGGTCTCTGCATGAAAAGAAAACTTTACTGATGATTTTTATTGTTAACATTTACATCAACTTTTCAACCTGTGCCAAGATGCTCTGATTGAAAAGTATAGCTTATAGGGAAGGAAGGATATTATTGAAATTTTTATAAATGTAATAAGCTTCCAAACTAAATTTCTGAAATGAGGTTAAGAAAAACAGAGCTTATTAAAAATCCACCCAGGAGTCTGATCGCCAGGAAGGAGAATGTACACCAATCTGCCCTTTAACATGTCCCCAAATCTCATTTTGTTTTGTCTCCTCCTGTTCACACAGCTAAATACAGTCCTCTGTTGATCACTGAATTGAATCTCAGCCCTTTGCAAAGGAAAGCCTTTTGCATCCTAGAAATGGCAACTTTCTGGATTATGTTATTGGAGAGAATATTGAACAGGACAGAATGAAGAATGGAGGTTGTCAACACTCTTCTGGACGCTGACCACACCAATTGAATATAAATATTTAAATCACTCTTGTAAGTGTGTCAACATCCATCCAAAGCATTCAGTAAGTATTCTGAATGTCAGTAAGAATATCAAGTGGGACCTAGTTAAAGGCCTGGTCAACCCACATGTGAAAACCCTCCAAGAGTTTCCTAATGAACATTGAGGCAACTTTTCCTCAGCCTCAGACTTTGTTTTGCTAATTCTTGTCACACATATGCCTAGTTCTGAAAAAAAATAACATAACTCACTATCCTCTCACTAATACAACAAAATATTCTCTGGTGTCAACCACAGCCAGCAATCTGTGCTTAGACCCTGTTTCCAGCCCATCTCTGATGCTGGCTTGGTCCAGAGAAGAGCTGCCACCTGACATACCCTTACCTGCTTCCCAGGCACAGTATCTATTTCAGCTGCCCATGAAGCAGGAAATCTGACAGCCTGCCCCACTCCTCCTAGGTCTCTTCTCCTGCACTGGGTCCTGCTCTCACTGCACAACAACAGGTATGCTGGCATCTGCTGCCTGGTGTTTAAAATTATGCTTCTAGGCATAATGCCTGAGTCTGCACTACCTGTGATGAGAGCCAGCTTCAGCTCAGTCTACCCTTGAGCAGCAGGAGGTTTTGTGCACCCTGTCTCTTCCCTGTGTCCTTCCAATATTCTCCTCCTTCTCTCCACATGATGCTGGTGAGAACATAAAAGAATCCAAGCTTTGAGGATCCAAGCTTTTATGATCTGCTGGTAGCAGAACATAAAAGAATCCAAGCTTTGAGGTCAACTGGAATCCACTACTGTACATCCTTAGTAATTCTGAACCTCTGTCATTTTGTGTTCAGTAAAATTGCTATCATAGTGACCCCCAAGCTGACAGGCATAGAAAGACCTCACACAGTACTTGGCACATCTGAGGAACTTCATGTGTGATGGTCACCTTCCCTCCTTCTTTGACATGGATGGCTTGCTAATTCCTAATGTAGCAGGAGCTGACACAGACAGAAAGACTCTCAGGCACCAGTTGGAAGAGGGAATGGCTTTATTCTCCAGCCAGAAGACTCGACCCCTTCAAGTCTGTCTCAGAGAAGTGGGGCCAGCAGAGGGTCTGGTGTCCCCATAGCCTGTCCCTGGGCCAGCCCACCGAACAGGCAAATGTCTATGACAGGATAATGTATCAAGAAGACTGCTGGTTGGGGCAATCCTGCCAGGTGGACTAGGGTCCCTAAAACTAAGCCCACCGACTCAATTTCTGGCCTTCCTTTTATACAGTCTTTGGACTTGTGTACAAGTGAAAATCTCATGATTCAAGGAAGGTCAGGCCAGCACATGCCTGACCTCAAAGACATCAGAAGGTCAAGGAAGTTACAAGGTTACTACATAGATTCAACATGCATCCTCTGAAGGGCATGTAGACAACAGGAAGGCCTGCTGCACTGGGGGTGTAATCAGTAGCTTCGTACTTATTGCAGACTGACTGGCTAATGCCTGTACAGTTACTGGGGGAGAGTCAACTTCTGCTTCTCTCCCCTGCCTCACTAATGTCTGTTGTTAGGTCCTTTCTGTACCTGGCTTTGCCTCCTTGCTAGAGTTCCTGTAAGGAGCTGAAAGAACAAATGGTAAAGTCCTCTCTTCTGTAAGCATTCATACCACCCTACTGAGAATTACTGAGACTTACAAATCATTAGCTCTCTGAACTTAGCCAACCAGTAGAAGTGTGGAAGACCACTGATATTTTTAACCTTTTTTTTTTT
>NW_003852466.1:7201402-7204137 GCF_000181295.1 Otolemur garnettii
AAAGGAATTGCAGGGTCAAATGGCAGGTCTATTTTTAGTTCTCTAAGTGTTCTCCAGATGTCTTTCCAAAAGGAACATACTAGTTTACATTCCCACCAGCAGTGTAGGAGTGTTCCCTTTTCTCCACATCTTTTTAACCTTTTTTTATAAATAATTTTAAACTTATCAAAAAGGTTGTAAAAAATGGTAGAGCCTTCCTGTAATGGTGTTATGTTGTGGCACTGAAAGGATGTTACAGCTTTAAATAAGGTTCCTGATCAGTGGATTTGGAGTTAGTCATTGGAAAGATTAACCTGGACCCTGAACTCGTAAAATGAGGCCTCAAAAGAGAAGGGGGCATATGAATGCCAAATTCATGGGCTTGGAGGAAGCAACTACATGTGTGGGCCTGGAGAGTGGGGTGGGGGCTGACCCAGGTGCCTGCCAGCAAAAACATGGGCCCCAGATCCACAGCACCATGAATGGTCCTGCCAACATTTGGATGGGTGTGGAAGAGAATCCTGAGCTGCAAATGGGAATTCAGCCTGCCAGCACCTTGTTTCAACCTAGGAGCTCTGGGCAGAAGACCCATCCTAGTATCTTGGTCCACAGAAACAGTGACAACAAATAGACATTATGTCAAGCCACAGAGTGTGTGATCACTTGTAATGCAGCAAAAGAAAACCAACACGGGGGGCAGAGCCAAGATGGTGGACTGCAGCCAGCTTTTTACAGAAGCTCTCATCCAGAAGGAGGCTTAAAGGACAGAAGTTTAGCAAGTTAGCTGATGGTTTGAGCAGAGCCAAGAGAGAAGATTGAAGAGAGCACTTCAACCTTCCCGAGGAGAGCTGCGACCTCAAAAATACAACCAAAAGGTACAAAATCCACCACCAAGCGAACGAGAGTCCCCTCCCCCACAACAAGGGCCCGCAGTTTACTCCATGCAAACAAGCGAGCAGAGTTCAAACTTCCTCCCACTCTATCCCACCGGAGAGACCCCCTAAAAATTGAATCTCCTACCCCCGCTGGAGTGCCATGGCACCCTCTGGCCAGGCATAAAACTGTAAAACTGTATAAAACTATATATATTCCTCACCTACAACATTGAATTCCAAGAAGTCCCCACTCACTCCGAGGTCTGGAGGTTTGTTACCTATGGAATCCAGATTCTTGGGCATCTCTTTGGGAGAGTTGGAGGGGGAAAGGGCTGGTGCTGTTCTGTGCTGACTGTGGTACAGGCATGAGGAGAGGAAGGTCGGCTCGGGGAACGCCAATACAGCAACAGTAGCATCCTGAGCTGCAAACTGACACCATTCCAGCCCCATCTCCTGGCAAACAGAGGTTCGTGACAGCAGCCGCAGGTAAAACGCAGAGAACTTTCATAAGTGGAGCACCAACCCTCAGGGTGTAATCCCCCTCAGACAAAGGCAGTGGGCGGGCAGAGGCTAGAATTGACACCTGTGTGTAAATTGCTATTTGTCTGTTGCCCAGAGCTGAATGCAAGGAATTGCAGAAAAACCTAGCTGGACAGAAGCCTAATTTAAAAATGCAAGGCCCCCCTACCAAACTCAGATTCCTGGCTGATTTTGCCAGTCATAAATCCCGGGAGCAGTGGCCTACTGGAGTGAATAGGGCCATAGACCTGAGGGATTATAAGTGACTGGGTGCAAGGTGGGGAAGGAGGTATTAACCTTCCCAGAGTAACCCATTTGCTGGGTGGGTACCTTTGCCCTCACGGAGTGGGGTGGGCCCAAAACTGCTTGCTAGAGATGCACGCCTCACAGGCAGCAGAGGTGATCCCTGCCCCAGGCTCTGGCTCTGTGCAGGCCCAGAATTGCTTGCTAGTGCCGTGGGCATCCCATGGGCAGTGGCAGAGGAGTCCTCCATTCCAGGTAGACCCAAAGCAGCTTGCTAGAGACACACATACCCCACGGGGGCCGGGGAGGAGTTCCCTGCTCTAGCCACCCAAGCTGGGTGGGCCTAGAACTGCTTGCTAAAGCCATGCGCAGCCTGCAGGTGTGGTGGAGGGGTCCAGCACTCTGGGTAGGCCCAGAACTGTTTGCTAGAGCCACATATGTCCCATGGACAGAAGTGGGGGAGTTCCCCAATCCGGGTACCCACAATGGGAGGGCACAGATTGGCTTGCTAGTGCCTTATGCGTCCAACGGGTGACAGTCAAAGAGTCCTCTACTCCCCCCTAGCTACTCTGGTGGTGCTGAATTAGGACTGATCTGGTTGCTCACATACCCTGCACTACCGCTGCCATTCCCCCACCCCCTGGCTGCTCCAGGGTCCTGAACTAGGACTGATGTAGCTACTACAGTTCCCCTGTTCCACCAGTTGCCCTGGAGGAGCTGAACTAGGACTGATCTGGCTGCTGCCAGTCTCCTGCCAACCCCCAGGTCGCCCCAGTAGGCTGAACGAGGTCTAATCCGGCCACGCACACTCCCGTGCAACTGCTACTGTTCCACTGCACCCCAGTTGCCCCAGCACCCGGAAACTGGGAGAAAACAACAGACACACTCAGCCTGTCTCCCTGGGCAACCAAAAGAAGCCACCAACTAAACGGTTATGATAAGGCCTCCAAACAAGGTCAACTCAGCATGGGGCGGAACCAGCGGAAAAACTCTGGCAACTCAAATAACCAGAGTAGATCAACTTCTCCAAGGGAAAATGGGGCAGACACAATTGAAGACCCCATGCACAAGCAAATGGCTGCGATGTCAGAAATCGAGTTCAGAATGTGGATAGCAAAT
>NW_003852466.1:7209346-7227799 GCF_000181295.1 Otolemur garnettii
ATACTACTTAATATCCTTTTTCTCCATAAACTTTTGCCTGCTAACTTTAGCATCTGTTACAAGATCTTTCAAAACAGATGATGGTGCCATTCTAATGCTTGTTTTCTATTTGTATTATTCTCCTTATACTTGAAAAGGGAAATTCTTCAGTGATATAATATTGTCCTTCTCTATATTTATTTAATATAATATAGAGAATCATTTTACCAACCATAGAATAATGTAACAATGGAAAAGGAGGCAAACTGAGTTAGAAGGTCAATTCTGGGAGAAAAGTTTACCAAGTAGAAAGATAAACATAAGCCAGTTCATGTTTAGCTCTTAGAAACAGCCAGATACACTTTTTTATCACTGCACAGTCTCAACCAGCTCACAAACAAATGTCACAAGACAATGTTGAAAAATGTTGCCTGACCCTGTCTTTCGAGTCTCATGTATTAATCTTAAAATATATTAACCAAACTACAGTTAGCTTTCCAAATCCAGAGTAAAATTAGGAGCACAATGCTTGTTTTTTGAAAAAAATGATACATTTTCCATCTATCCCTTAGTTTACTTAATCATTTTTGCTTTACTATATTTAATTTAATGTAATATGACAAATTTTCTGTAAAGATAGAAAGATATGGATACAGAAAGATAGATAGATAGATGATAATAGATTATAGATAGATAAAAGATAGATAATATATGCATAAAAATAGGTAGATGATAGATGACAAATAGTTAGATGATAGATAGATGATAGATTAGATAGATAGGTAGATAATAGATAGAGAGATGGTAGAGAGATACACAGCTCTCAGTCTTGGCATGATTAACACTCTGAGCCAATAGCCCATTGCTGTGGGAGCTGTCCTGCACATTGGAGGATGTTTACCAGCATCTTCAGCCTCTATTAACAGATGCCAGTAGCACCTCCCAGTTGTGAAACCAAATCTGTTTTCAGACATTGCCAAAAGTAGGAGGGGGGAGTGAGGAACATGGAGAGAAACAAAATAGCTCCTGCTTGAGAACCACTGAGATAGGTAGGTAGAGCCAACAAGCCAGCTAGATGATAGAAATACAGATATGTGCTCACTTCTCAGTTTGTTAACTTATGAAACCCTCTGACATGCCCACTGTATTCCTCAGTCCTGCCAAAGCAGGTCTTTTCCCAATGCAAGAGGGTTCTGCCCTCAGGTGACAGTATGGAATCTGACCTCTGCAGAGTTGAATTAGAAGTAATTTACACTGTTAAGAGAGGTACAAAATTAAGGGCTGCTGAGGTGCAATTAAGGAAATAAAAGCAACTGAGTAATTCAGCTAAATAAAGGTCTAATTGCTGAAAAACAAAACAGAAGAGCACCCTACAAATAAATAATCACTGACACTAAATACAAAATGATTATAGCTAACTTGCTAATTCTGTTGCAAATCCACATTCTGATGCACAATTAAAAATTTAAATGGAGGATAATGTTGTGACTCATGGCAGGAGCACTAGACCAGGGTCCCAAGGGTCCGGCTCAGTGGCCTGGCTACACCATTTGTGGCTAATTTGAGCAAGTTACTTTTTTAGTATTTTCAAATGTACTGAGGAGGTTGGGGTTAGACAATCTTTAAGTTTTTTTGTTTGGCATCTCTAAAATTTTGATTTTAGGTTAAAAAAACCCAGTTATGTTTGAAATATATAAAAGAACTGGATACTTCCCTTCCTCAATTTTAACTAATTCTCTTCATGCAGCTCCTCAGCTCCTCAAAACAAAGTACCGTGATGGATATTTATTCAACAAATTTATGCCTTAAAATGAACAATTATGATAGTAAAACAGAAGCCATAGGACCTGGACTATTGGGTTGGCTATTTGAACAAAAGAAACACTGCTGTAGTAAACTATGTGAATAATTGGGGGAAAAAATGTTACAGAAGACTCTGTGATATCTCAGCTCTGTATAGCTTTGGTCTGACACACTCTAATACTTTTTTAACCTTCTTAATCTCATGACATAAATTATGTTAATTGAAGAAAAAGAGTTTAAAAAAGAATATACTTAATGTTCTTTGAACTTCTTTGGAAAATAATTTCATTAATGATATTTGAAAATTTTCATGGCATACCTAAGATCCTCTCATGGCACACCATAAGAGTGGTGAGGTACACCCATTAAAAATCACTGATTTAGAGAAATCAGAGAAATCCAAAGGTGGTAAAAAGCTGACATCCACAGAGCCTTCTCTGGCTGCCAGGGGTGCTAGGCTGGGCTGGCCTAGATAGAAGCAGGGCTGGGCTTAACACCTACCACAACACTGCCATGCACTTTGTACCACTATTATCTGTACAGTTAATGCATGTCCCGATTGTGCCACAGAAGCTCTCACAGTACCTGCCTTCTTGAATAAGTGACTGGATTGATGAGTGAGTAAGAAAATGAATGAATGAATGGCTAGGAAAACCTGACCTGGTGTTCAGCATCCTACCCTGTGAATGACCATGATGGTGTCTATGGCCGATGGTATTTCATTTTCTTTTGAGGAAAAGAAGTACTTCCCATTTTATAAGAATTTCTGTTCAAACCATCGTCACAGATTACTAGGCCTCTGTAGAGTCCCAGAGACCAATGTGTCTACTCTGACAACCAGCTTCCCCCTTCATCTTTTAAGCATTTCCTTCCATATTAGGCAAAGACAACTAAGTTCCAGAGCTATGCTGACCTCAACCACTTTGATACAGTTATAAGATGCTTTATTTCAATTTTCATGGCTGAATAAAAAATTAAATGTTTCAAAGTTTCAGTTAGAATAAAAAGATTCTAGAAATCTATTGTACAGTGTGCAGTGTGGTGACCACAGCTGGTTGTCCTATTAAAATGGCACATCAGTCAATTAGTCACTTATTTGTAGGTGAATAAACTTATAATAAAATGGCAATTTTTTCCCTTTGAGAGATAGAAGATTTGAAAAATCAAATCAAGAAGTCATTGTAATGTCTTCAAAATGCTCATGTAAATAAAGACAGACCAACCAAATGAGAAAAGCAAAGGCTGTTTGTTCTGAGCTTGCTGTAACAGGCAGTCAGCCACATCTCTTGTGTTTGCCGGAAACTCCTAGGCAGACGGAACAGTGGGAAAGCTTTATAGTAATGAAAAGCAAAAGCTTCTGAGGGAGGATACCTGGAAAAAGTGAAGTCTAGGACTTTTTGACTGAGGATAAAAAGGGAAAGACCAAGCCAGTCAGGGAGGATGGTTATTTTGAAATTTTTAGATTTGGGGTAGCTCCGTGGCTGAATAAAGCCTTTTTCCTCTTAAATACGATGTTTGGGTGTTCATTCTCTCCACTGGGCCTTGGCTTCCGGTAACACTTAAGGCAGGCCAAGAGTGGATGTCATTGGCCTAGGGAAGCAAGAGATGGGATAACTAGAATCACATCCTATGTTATTGGGTAGAGTTACGTATTTGGCTATTTTCTGTTTGGTACCAGGTTGGAAGCAAAGATAAAAGTTAGGAAACCTGTGTGTTATTAATCAAGTCTTGACCACTTTAGACCAATTGTTATAGAAGTTTTTGCTCACTTTCCTGACTTGACCCAAGGGACAGTAGTCTGGGCTTCTGCAGATCCCACTGTAGGAGTTTCCTCTCCTCTGCCCTCTTAGGTTCAGGACCTGGAAACTGGATCCTGTGACTCAAACTGATAAAAGACAGATCCACAGAAGTGAAAACCCAGATATATATGACCTTATATATCATTGTAACAAGGGTGATAAATTGTGGGATGTGACCAGACAATAAAAAAGGAGTTTAGGCTTTAGGGCAGTAAATTGTGGGAAGAAAAACAAATGTATGGAGAAAACTAATGGAAAGTAAATGTCATTTGGGTAAGGTGTGTGTGTGTAGCCTAGAGTCCATGCTGTCTTTAAAACATCATTTCTGGTGATTAACAGCTGGAGAGTAAGAGCTCTCCTTATGTCTGCTGTTTCTCAGATGCCTTCAGCCTAAAATAATCCTCATGCCAAAGTGGCACATTTTAGTGTGACATTTTCCAATACTCTTCATGCATTATAGCAGGCTAGCTTCCTCAGTTGCTTATTGTAGATAAGAAATTGATTTCCAGGAAAGGTCACTGTGGGTTGTGGGTCAAAGTTTTGTTTTTATTATAGCCTAGCCATTGTCCATTTGTGCATTCAGTTTCTTACCCTGAGGACTTAGACCTAGAGATGCTTTAGCATTGTTTAAAATTATTTTATGTCTCCACCAAATCAAGGATGAAAAATATTAAGATAATTATAAATTTTATTTATTTCTTTATTTGAGACAGAGTCTTACTGAGAGTGGATAAGTGGGAAGGGTGAGTTCTAGGAGAACATAGGTCTTCTCAAGAAGACCCCAAGTATACACCTGAAGGGTCCTCTCCATGGTGACTCAGCTGTTAGGAACTTGTAGACTTAACTTCCTGGGATCTGGAAATTTCCACTTTTGTGAAATCTTGTTGTTCCGTGTGTTAGGTAATTGCCCCCAGAAAAGCCCCTTCCCCAAAAGTCCTTTTCCCAGAAAGCCCATCTCCCAGTCACAAAACTTACCTCATTACCCTCTAAAAGTTAAAACTTGTGACCTGCCCCTAACAGCTCTTCATTGGTTATTCTACCATTCCCTCATCATTCTAAGCCTTCCCTTAACCAAACCTATATAAGCACACGCTTTCTTTCATTCTCTCTCTTCTTCTTTTTCCTAGGTGCTGCTCTGCAGTCTCCCTCCCCATCAATAAAACCTTTTGTACAAGCCCTGGTGGTCCACAAAATCTCTGCCAGTCAAAGTGCCTCTTTTTCACTGTGGGGGTTGGAACAGCTTCTCCCACTTGATTCAAACTGACCTATGAGAAAGGTATGCATGGGTTGGAACTTTCTGACTGGACATAAAAAGGGAAAGACCAAGTGAGTCTGGGAGGGCAGCCATTTTGAATTCTTCTGTGCTATTAGCTCTGCCAGCTGAATAAAAGCCTTTTTCCTCTTAAATATGGTGTTTTGATGCTCTTTCTCTCCATTGGGACTTGTCTTCCTGCAACATTACTTTTTTGCCCTGGCATCATAGCTCACAGCAACCTCAAACTCTTGGGCTCAAGTGATCCTCTTGCCTCAACCTCCTGAGTAGCTAGAAGATAATTATCAATTTAAAAATAAATAAATATTCAGATAATTTTAAAAAATTAACTCCCAACTCTTAGTATTATTAGTAAAGTCTGTTTTGGTTGAATTATTGTGACAATCATAATTGTAGTATCAACTAAAATGACATAAAATACAAAGCAGAAAGGCAAGACATTTTTTAGGATCTTAGAAATTAGAATTCAGAAAAATACATATTCAGCCAGAAGCCAAAGTGTGTTCCAAAAAGAGCGAGATGAGTAGGTCTTTTTAAGAGAAATAAATAAGAAGCCAAGAGAAATTACAATTTCTTTCCAAAGAATTGTCATTGGTGGAGGAGGCTGGCCAGTATCTGAGTCTGTATTTTAATTGGTGGAGGCTGGTTGAGAGTTACAACAGGCATCAAACTCAGCTATTTTACAGAATATTGTGATCATTTTAATTTGACTCAATTCCAGAGCTAAAGACAACTTCCTAGTGAGAGGTTCTGGCATAGAACTGGGGTAAAGACAACTTCCTGGTGAGAGGTTCTGGCATAGAACTGGGGTGAGGGTCCACAAGAAAGGTGAGGACAATCCAGGGACAAGGAGAGACTTTAATAAAGGGAAAGGGGGGATGGAAACTGACCAGGAGTCAACTCAGCTTCCCACAGTTGCAAAAGACTGTTATTAGCCCAATCACTATAACTGGAAGGTTGAGCTTGAGAGTACCCCAGGGGTACTTCTTCAGTCTGGGAGGGGGTCAGGAAATGGGTAGGGTGTTTCCAGGAGCTCTGGCCTTGAGGCACTCCAGGAATCTGGGGAGGGTTTTCCTGGTTTCTGACCTTATTTTCTAAAATGGCTGCTCTCCTGTCAAGGTTATGAGAATTCCCACACCTGGGGGGTCTTTCATTTCTGCAAGTTTGCAGAATGTTCAGGTAGAGCTTCTTAGAATGGCTTCCTGATGATACATTAAATCTCTCTCTCTCTCTCTTTTTTTTTTTTTAGACAGAGTCTCTGTAGCCATGGGTAGAGTGACTAGACTTCACTCTATGAAGTCTATGAACTTTCTTCACAGCTATGGCTCACAGCCACCTCCAACTCTTGGGCTCAAACCACCCTCTTGCCTCAACCTCCTGAGTAGCTGGGACTACTGGTGCCCAACACTAATCCTGGCTAGTTTTACCAATGTTTAGGTAAAACTCACTCTTGCTCAGGCTGTTCTCTGGACTCCTCAGCTCAAATAATTCTCCTGCCTTGGCTGCCCTGAGTGCTAGGATTACAGGCATGAGCAGTTATCCAGCTCACATTACATCACTTTAACAGAGTGAAGCTATTTATGTACCACATCTCACACCAGCAATCCCAAATGACTCATAATTTCTCCAGCATGTCAGATACAAAAATTGAAAAATGAAATGATACTATTTTTTACTTCACTTGTACCATAAAACACAGTAACATTCAATTTCTTAATGACTGCATTATATTTGTGTTTTCATGAGACTGTTAAAAGATAAACTGAAGGATATTGAATATTAAAGAGTTTTTTTAAGCAAACAGCAATTCATAAATCTGGCAGTGCCAGACAGCAAGCAGTTCAGGGCTCCAAGAAAGGGGTTGGGGAGGAAGCTTGGCCTTCATAAGGTGAAACAGAAGCAATGCAGAGAATGTATCTGATTGCTCAGAGCAGAGCAGGAGCCTTTTTAGGATCATTCCAGTGCAAAGAACTGTTAGCGGTCAGGCAGTGGTTTCTGAATGGTTTAGGTAGATAGGTTTTGGCTCTTCTAGGGAAAAAGGAACAAATAGGTGGTCTGCATTGGGATTGCCTGGAGCAGTTGCTCCCTTGGAAAGAAGGACAGATCTCCCATTCCCACTACCCACATTAATCCCTGGGGAAGGAAGAACACCCAGGGTTTGGGCAGCCCAGGCACAATAGAATTTGGAAAGTGCCTTAGAGCTAATTATTATGGTGTCAACTGTCCATCAAAATTGTTCCATAGTAACCTCTGAAGCACCAGAAGGGCCCATCATGACAATGTATAACAACCCCAGACCTTTACCAGAGCTTATTCTTAGTCCTGACAATGGGGGCCAGGTACTGTCTATGGCAACAGTATTTTGCTCTGTAAACCTAAATTTTGCCCTTGTTATATCTTTCTCTTCCTCAGTAAACTTCCTTTCATGCCTGCCTATGAAGGAGCTAAGTAAATTTCACCCCAATATATGACTCCAAGGTTTAAAGAATATTTTGAATTAAAGGACATTCATGATCAGGAAGCATCAGAAGAGGCCTTTGCTCCATCTACATAAAACCTGAGTAACCTGACTAGGAATCAAAGGGGGCTTCTGACTTCCTTTTTTACATGCTAATAGACCTGGCCCCAAATTATTTAAAATACAATACCTGTCTCTTAGATTAATTTACAAGTCTATCCATTTTTCCCCATCTGTATATTTGTTGCATCTATAATCCACATTCTCCCCCTCCCTTCCAGAATGCATCTATAAAAGTCTCTGACTATCACGGACACTTTGGGAAATCATTCTTGTACTTCTCCCTATGCACATGGTATTTAGAAATAAACCTTTCTCTTATTAATCTACCATAATTATGAGTTGATCTTTCAGCAAATCAACCAAGGGAAAAGGACAGGTTTCATCATGATCCCTACACTTGCTTTGGTGAGTCTGGTCTTTCTTTGGCTATGAGTGTTTCAAGAACCAAGAATACAGAGAGACTGCCTGCACCCCAACAACTGGTTAAGCTTTACAAGTAGAAAGTCTCTAGTTAGAGTTAGTTGTTTCTGACTGGCTTAGAATATGACAATTTACACTGAGTTAGGTGTTAGGTTTCAGTTTGCTTACACAGAAACCTAGGCTACAGCAACCTTATTCTAATGACTCCCAGATAATTTTCTTTCTTTTTTTTTTTTTTTTTTGCAGTTTTTGGCTGGGGCTGGGTTTGAACCTGCCACCTCCAGCATACGGGGCCAGCGCCCTACACCTTTGAGCCACAGATGCAGCCCTCCTCCCAGGACAGGGGGATAATTTTTTAACATGGGGTAATAACATATCATCTAGAAGTTACTTTGAATTATTAAAAGAAAACAGTAAGACATCACTTCAGAACAAAGACTTGTTATGACTTAATTTTAACATTTTGTTTATTGGTCTTTGAAGTAAATCTGCCATTTATCTATGCACTACACTATGCACAATGAACTAATTATGCATAGTGTCTCTCGGTACTGAAATGTTTACCAGCACATTGCTAAGCTAAAATCTGTGCTAAGATGTATATGATTGTACATTGTAAAAGCTAAGATTTATAAAGCCAGCTTAAAGATTGTTACCACTAGGGTCTCACAGAGAAGCCGTGTGGTGGAGAATAAGACCCGCAATTGAAATTGTATGGAAATAAAGGGGACAATCACTCTCTGTCTTGTGGCAAGCTTCTTTATTTTCTCCTGGCTTAAATAGCCAGCTCTGCATGTATGCACTGTTAATCAATACATCAATGACTTTATTGATATTCATTACAATCCATAATCCATCTCATGACTAAATATCCTGTGACTATCTTGTGACCAGATCCTCTCTAGCCTGGCACCTAGTAAATCTACAGATTAACTGATACTACTTTATCTAACTTAATCCTCCTAAAAATACATGACTTAATGGAGAGCATGTTGCTAGCCATTACTTCTTTGTTCTTATCTGATAAAGCCTGAGGCTCTAGGGGAGAAAGATAGATTGAATACCTGCCCTACTGGCCTCACTGTCTGGAGGCAGTAACTTTAATCTTTAAACAAGGCATAGGCAGGAAATTCCTAAGACATACAGAAACTTGTTTGCAAGCCTCTGCTCCCATGTGGGCCTAAGTCAGGGGGGGTTTATGCCTGCAACCATCCAGGCTGAACTTACGTCAGAGGGGTTTTATGCCTGCACCATCCAGGCCGACCTTAGTTCAGGGGGCTTTTATGCCCACAACCAACCCCGCCATATGGGATTCTGCCTCAGTTTTGTTGGGTCCGAAAAATCCTCCCAAATCAACCCCAACAGACGACCTCGAGGCATGCTCTGATGTAAAAGGCAAGAGGCGAGGTTTTTTATTCAGACCGGTCTGGACCCTCCCAGCATGCAAGCCTAGGACAAGCCCCGAACCCGGGGTGGAGGAAGTTTTTATGGGGTACAGAAAGCAAGAGGGGTAGGGTTAGATACGAGTACACTTTTCATTGGTGGTTGGTGATTTCATTAGTAAAGGAGGAAGTAAAGGAGGATTTGCATTGGTGGCTGATGATTTCACTAGTAAAGGTGAATTTGGATTGGTACAGGTGAGGGGTGGGGGGTCCCTTAACCAGGGGCTAGAGTTGGTGCAACCTGATTACCTGTATTTCAAGGTAATAGAAACTTACTGTTTATTATAGCAGCTATTTGCCTAAGGTGACTCCGTTTACAGCGCAGTGGCTGTGCAAGCTGGGGTGGGGGAAGGCAGCAGGGAGTGGCCCTGCGGGTTTCACTGGCAGAGGTTGGGGCAGAAGGGCTATGCGGTAAACAGCTAGGAATGGGGCTTGTGCTGTAAACAGCCAAGAATGGAGCTTGTGCTGTAAACAACAAAATGGAGCTAGTTTGGCTCTCACAGTTTCTCACAAGTTTGCCTGCACAAAATCTTTTCACTGCTCTCTCTCAAACAGCTTTTTGGGCCAGAGGCATATAGGCCTTTCACCTATAAAAGATCAGATTGCATTCCAGATCATACATTCACATTTTCCCCAGGTCAGGAGTTATCAAGTATTCATAAAATAAAATGGCTGCTCATCTCACATGTGAGATATGTTCATGTTTTTAAATAATTTTATATGTTAATGGGAAAAAAACAAATAATTTAAAGATGTTTATTCAGAGCCAAACATATATAATTGTTATCAAAAGCTGGGTACTTGTCATCTAAAGCCGCATCAGAAGAAGAGGTTTGAGAAGGAAAGAAAAGTTCTGATCCCATAATCCCATCTTGGGCCAAGGCAATCTTGTAGTCTTGGCCTGGATCCACCCCATCTTCAGCTAAGAAAGTCTCTTGACCTCTGCCCATCCCATCTTCAGTCAAGATTTCATGAGCTCCACCCAAATGATTCCCTGGAGCTATCTTCTGTGGGAAAAAGAACAAGAGACATTTTCTGCTCCCCTGCCCCTCACTGGCCTGAGGCAGGGATGCAGGTTACAATTTCCCAAAAGTTCGGGAGACAGAAAATATTTTTGCCATTTCCCACTCCACCCCACCCCTGCCCCCACCTGAGGCATTCTCTCTTACATAATTGATCCAAAGCACATGGTCTCAAGAGGTCCTGAGAAAATGTACCCACAGTGATAGCTAGGTTACAGTTTGGTTTTATACATTCATGGTGAGGCAAGAAAGTAAAAGCAGAACTAAAAGAATCTGTCCTAGCCACCCTGTGTAGGCCTCAGCCAAGCTGCAGGCATTTCTGTTGTCTGTATGTTTCTTCCTTGACATGGGCAGGGCCTAGATGATTGTAACTGTTAGGTCTGAAAAATTATTCTCCCAAACAGCCCAAACAGACGAGTCTGAGACACGCTTCAACGTAAAAAGCATGAGATGAGTTTATTCACGCCCGGGAGGCCCGGGCCTGGACTCTCCTGGCATGCAAGCCGAGGACAAGCCCCGAACCTGGGGTGTGTAAGGTTTTTATGGGGTACAGAAGGCAAAAAGGGTAGGGTCAGGGTACAGGTATACTCCTGATTGCTGGTTGATGATTTCACTAGTAAAGGAGGATTTGGATTGGTACAGGTGAAGGGTAGGGGATTTCTTAACCGGGGCTAGAGGTGGTGTAGCCTAATTAGGAAGAAGAATGCCTAAATTTCAAGGAAGTAGATACCTATTGCCTATTATGGGAGCTGTTCAAGGGAACTGATACTTATTGCCTATTATGGCAGCTGTAAGGAGACTGAAACTTATTGCCTATTATGGCAGCTGTCTGTCTAAGGTGTCTCAATCAGTGGCTGTGCAAGCAGGTGTGGGGGAGGCAGCAGGGAGTGGCCCTGCAGTTTTAACAGAGCTTGTGTAGTAGACAACAAAATGGTGCTGGTCTGGCCCTTACATAACCTAGTGACTTCCATGGGTTTCTGTTGCCTTTGAGGGCAGGTGGTCTGACCAGTCTCAAGGACACGGTCAAATCTGACTTTCCCCCTTGAGCCCAGACCTTGAAGATGATGTCATGTATCTCTCTCTGTTTTATGACCCTCACGTGCACTCCCACCCTGAAAGGTGGATAAAAGAGAGGCAAAAGATTGAGTCGGAGAGCTTGGTTTTCAGAAACACTCTGGTATTTTGAGTACCCCCAGCCAAATAAACCTGCGTCCTCTAATCAACTGGTGCCTGGAGTCTTTTGTCTACGTCAGTTTCCTGCTACAATGGGGACAGAAATTACACATCAGGTCATGAGTAAGTGTGTGGAGGGTGTACATGGGTTTGCCTCAGAAGAAGCAGGAGATCTCAAAGGGAGGGAGGGGATTACAGGTTATAGGTGACTTTAAAAATTCTTTTGTTTGTAATTGATTAAAGAAATGAAGCTTTTTCTTTTTTCAAAAGTCTCAAGCTGTCACCCTAGGTAGAGTGCTATGGTGTCATAGCTCACGGCAACCTCCAACTTTTGGGTTCAAGAAGTCCTTTTGCCTCAGTTTTTCTATTTTTAGTAGAGATGGGGCCTTGCTTTTGCTTAGGCTGGTCTCAAACTCATGAGCTCAAGCAATCTGCCTGCCTTAGCCTCCCAGAGTGCTAGGATAACAAGCATGAGCCACCATGCCTGGCCAGAGCTTTTTCTAAAGGCTTAGAATGTGGAATGTTTTAACTTAAGATAAGGAAGTCTGTTAATCAGAGACAAGTCACTGAAATACCAAAACTCAAGCAATTTGTTGAGTAAACTGATGTGATTTAAGCTTTGTCTTGTATAACCTTAAGCCTGTTAAGATTGGGATAAAGAATATTAAATGATTTAGATAAAGAGTAGATAAAGAATATCTCCCAAAAGGGAGGGGGTCATGATGAGGCTTTTTGGACCTCACATCTCTAGGCCAGCAATTCAGCTTTCAAGTTTTGTTTGTTTGTAGTTTTTCTTTTTATTTTTGTTTTGAGATAAAGTCTCACATCTCTGTGCTTTGGTAAAGTGCCATGGCATTATAGCTCACAGAAACCTCCAACTCTTGGACAACTCTCTTCCCTCAGTCAACCAAGTAGCAGGGACTACAGACACTCACTATGATGCCTGGATAGTTTTCTTCTTTTTAGTAGAGATGGGGTCTTGCTCAGGTTCAGGCTTGTCTTGAACTCCTGAGTTCAAGTGATCTATCCACCTTGGTCTCCTAGAGTGCTAAATTACAGGCATGAGCCACTAAATCTGGCCAGCTTTCACATTCCTTGGGGGTTCCCTTGGCCAACGGTGAGTTTATTCAGTCAGCTGGGAAGCTTAAGATTTTATTTTATTCCACAATAGTAAGAGATAAACTGATAGTGATGTTAACTCATTTGGGGGGTGATAAATAAAATCAGTTAGAAGCTATCATTTGTAGATCATGTAAGATGCCACAAAATTTCTTTTACTTTTCTTGTTTTGTGTTCACAATGAAAGCCACAAAACTCTGAGAGAGAAGATGCCAGGGAACCCTGGACCCCTGGCATGCCTCCAGAGAGATGCCAAGCCACAGCCAGGTCCTCTCATAGTTCTCAAGGCTCCAATTGCAAACCTTTACAAAGGTCACTAATTAGGAAAATTTGGTCTCCAGCTTTGTAGAGATTTTGTAAAAGTAAGCCATAATTAGAGAGGGAACATTCTTTGTTTTGTTAAGTCTCAATTGTTCTACACATAAAGAAATCCTGGAAGGTCTTCCATTAAGTGCATTCCTTTCATGGGGACAGAAGCTGCTTTCTTCCAGACAGCATATTCCATGCAGCCTGAAAAAGCAGGGCTGGAAAACTTGGATAAGGTAGGAGGTTCTGGAGGCAAAGCACAGGGACACACAGTCCTTAATAAATGCAGCAACCTCACCCCTTGAATTTTTGTTTTTGAATATCAGGGCATATATAGCTCTTAATAGTCTCTTGTTCCTGTCTTATTGCATTGTGTGTTTTCTGATCTCATTACTCTGGTTCAATGCAAGCTCTGTAGGTTTCCCAGCACTGTGGGACAGCCCTAAAAATCTCTTATGCCCCATGAAGACAAGTCATGTTGAAAATTTGTCTTGGGTGCTTTGGTGTGTAACATATGAATAGGAACTAGTAGCGATGTTAAATAGTTAATCGGAGGACATTGTAGACCAAGTTTATGGGAGGCCCTAGTAGACCAAGCCAAACCAGAATAAAGTGGGCTATGCTTTGAATGCCTTTGTATCATCCAAAATTCATGTAATGAAACTCAATCACCAATATGATAGTGTTAAGTGAGGTCATTAAAAGATGATTTAGTAATTAGGGCACAGCCCTAGTTGATGAGATTAAGGCCTTTATAAAAGAGGATTTATACAGCATTTTGCTTCTTGCCCTGCCATCTTCTGCCATGTGAGAACCAAACAACAAGGCTTCATCCTAGAAACACAGAGAAGCCCTCACCAGACACAAAGTCCTTGACACCTTGATCTTGGACTCCCCCACCCAGGATTGTGGGAAATAAATTTATGCTTTTCATAAATTATGAAGTCTTGGGTATATTTGTAAAGTAGCACATAGAAACTAAGATAGAAGTAGGGTGTTGTGGTAACAAATACCTAAAAGTATGGAAGTGGCTTTGGATGTGGGAAATGAGTAGAGACTGGAATAGTTTGAAAGTACATGCTAGAGAAAGCCTATGTTGTCATGAATGGAGCATTAAAGGTGATACTTGGAATACTCAGACACAGAGGAGGGCTGTAGAAAGAATCTCAGTCTTCTTAGTGATCATCTAAGTGATCATGATCATAAGGCAAGTAAAATATGAATAGTGAAGGTCATGCTGATAAGGTTTTAGGTGGAAATGAGGAATATCTTACTGGAAACTTGAGAAAAGGCCATCCTTATTACCAAGTGAGAAAAGAACTTGGCTAAATTATGTCTATGTCCTGTTTTGTGAAAGGCAGAATTTAAGAGTCATGATCTAGGATATTTGGCAGAAGAAATACTTAAGCGAAATGTCCAGGGCACTACATGTCTTCTCTTACTTGCTTATAGTAAAATACAAAAAGAGAACGAAGTTAAGGATGGGATTTATAATCAAAAGAGAAGCAGAACAAAAGATGTGAAAATTCTTCAGCCTGACCATGTAAAGAATAAAAGAACATGTTTAGAAGGGAAATCCAAAGATATGGCCAAGGAATTATTATTATTAATATTATTGTAGAGACAGAGTCTCTACACTCTATCACCCTCAGTAGAGTGCTATGGCATCACAGCTCATAGCAACCTCCAACTCCTGGCTTAGGCAATTCTCTTGCCTCAGCCTCCCGAGTCGCTGGGACTACAGGCACCTGCCACTATGCCCGGCTATTTTTTTTGTTGCAGTTTGGCAGGGGGTGGGTTTGAACCCACCACCCTCAGTATATGGGACAAGCGCACTACCCACTGAGCCACAGGCACTGCCCACCAAGGAATTATTTTATAAGGATACTAGTGTAAATAGAAAGAAGTCAAATACTATTTGTCAAGTCACTGGGAGAATGACTAGGACACAGTCACTCTCACTAACTGCCACATATACAAACTAAACTCCACAATGGGACAGTTTAAACAAATCAACAAAAATAGCAATTAAGTAAACCTGGGGATGGGAGGAGAAAAAAGAAAATGGGAGATTCACAGCAAATAATCAGAATGGGCTGAATTTGCTTCAGCTGGCATTATGAAAAAGTTCCTTCTGTTTTAATCCTATTAAGGAAAGGAACTTTGATCCTTATCTATGAAAAACATTTTTTCTGAGAATCTGAAATGTGGACCAGTATTGGACTTTTAAAAAGCCAACAGAGAAGGAGGAAGGAAGATGTTCAACTAGAGGCAGCTTTCACCAGAGGCTCCTGTCCACAGGGAGAAATACAGGACAGAAGTGGACACAGAGAAGCTGAAGGTGGGGAGCTAAACTAAGAAAGAAGATAGACAATTGCACACCATCCCTGCTGAGGCAAGCTGCAACTCCAAGAAAGAGGAACCAAAAAAACAAATTCCAGGTAAAAAGCTCATCACCAAGAGGACAAGAGACCCCCTCCCCCAAGCAGGGGGCTCCTTGTGTGCTCTCTGAAAGTGAGCAGGGAACAAATGACCTCTCATTTTACCCCAAGAGAGAGAGCCACTAAACATCGGGCCTCCTTCTCCAGAGAGGTCCCACTTCTGACCCTAGGCATCATCCTGCCCAGCATAAAATTGAACAAATATTTTCCCTATAATTCTGAATTCCCAGTCCACCCTTTCACCCTTGCCTTGCAGTCTGAGGGACTGCCCCCTGCAGATCCCAGAGTGTTTGACAATTCCCTGAGAGGCCTAAGCTGGACAGCAGTGCAGAAACAGTGACTCAAGTGGAAGCAGGGGGTAAGAGAAGAGAGGGACATGCAGGAGAGAGAGATGCACCACAAAGGTGCATGGTGGACAGAGGCAATGATGCCTCTGTTCTCACTTTGATGAGTGATCTCTTCTGACTTGGTGGCTCACCAAAGGAGACCAAGCTTCATCCCCTCAGGTTTCCAGGATGGAACTCCCTGTGGATTTCTATTATTGGGCTGCTAGAGACCCTTTGAACTCTCCCTGTTGAGCAGTGATCGTATTGCCCAGGACAATCTGATTAGAACTCTCAACCTGGATTATCCACTGGGGGACACTTTGAGGTTGAGCAACAGTTGTTTTATAGTGGAAAAGGCCTGATTCTCCTCCTCCAGCTGTTGCAACTGATCCTGTAGCACACAATGAAGTTAAACATTTTTAAATTATGACGGTTTAAGAAAGTTTATGGAAAGCCAAAGGAGGAGGCTCTAAGAGTTTAGGGTATTCCTTATGGAGTGACTCTAATGTATCAAGTAGTCCCAACTAGATCTATGTTTATCTTGTATAAACTCTTTTCCAGAGTTATCATATCCCTATGATGTACAGACATGATAGGAGATGTGAAAGTAAACTAAGACCACCCTTGAAAAAACTCAGTCTAGTATTCTGAACTTGCTGTAGCAAGGGAGCTAGCCTCTATCACTTGCATTTGGTGAAGAATCAAAGACAAACAGGGAAGTGGGAAAGCTTTATATTGGGAAAAAAAGGAAGGCTTCAGGTGCACCCTGAGAGAAGAATGGATGCAGCTAACTAGAGGAGGGGCGTCTTATGTGATTGGTAAGGGAAGAGTATTGGCTTTCTCTGTGTGATCATAAGCCAAAAATTGAAACAAAATTTAGGAAAGCTATCAGTTATTAATCAAGTCCTGGCCATTTGGGACTAATGGCTACAGGGGTTATTATTTGGCTTTATGGGTTGTTACTAGACACAGTCATCAACTTTTTACAACTGTGACTTGTGGAGAGCAGGCTGGTTTCTTGGGCAAGTGCTGCAGAATATGAGCCAGAGTTTTATTTTAACTTATTGTCTGGCTATCAGTCATTTGTATATTCTGTGTCTCCGGGAGTTTAAAAAGCACTTTTATATTCTCGTTCAATAAATCTGCTTTTGCCGGGCAGCACTTGTGGCTCAAAAGGGTAGGGTGCCAGCCCCATATGCCAGAGGTGGCGTGTTCAAACCCAGCCCTGGCCAAAAAACCCCTGCTTTTGCCAAACTCACTTCTCCTCTTGTTGGCTGTATGCTGAGGACTCCCTGTTCTACACTTCCCCCAACTCCAGACACATGGGCAACTTCCTGCTACACATTTCCACTCAGGTACCTCAATTTGAACAGGTTCAAAGTGGAACTCCAGAGATTCCCACCCAACCCAGGTCCCTCTGCAGTTTTTGCTATATCAAGCAAGGGCGTGAATCCTGGAATCATTCCCGACTTTTACTTCTCTTATGCTGAATGTGGGGTCTATCAGCAAATGCTTGGGGGCTTCACCTTCAAAACTACTAGAGATTCAGACCTTTCTCACATCCCTGATACAAGCCCCATAACCTGTGCACTGAGCATTTCAAAAGCTTCCAAACTGATCTTTCTTTTTCTGTCCTTACTTCCTACATCTCTTCTCAACTCACAGTCAGAGGCATCTAGTGAAAACCTAAGTCAGACCTCATCACCCTTCTCCTCAACTTCCCTCCAACAGTTCCTTCTCTCACCATGGTACTGTGTCCTGTAAGCACTGCAGGATTTGGCTTCCTGGCTCTCTGTCACTCTGGTCGTCATAGCATTCCTCAAACACTCCAAGCACAGTCCTACCTAAGGATTCCTACGTTAGCACCCTGTTTCCTCTTTCCGGAGCCCTCTTCCCCAGACACCTATGTGCTGCCTTCTTCATTTCTTTCTAGACTGTCACAGTGAATGCCTGCCTTTGACACCTTATCTAAAAATTCAACACACTCTCTCACCATTTTATATTCCTATTTTCTGCTTTATTTTGTTGTTTTAACCATACATTACTATCAATACTCTGTATACTTTCCATATCTCCTCTCCTCTCCTCTCCCCTCCTCTTCCCTCCCTTCCCCTCCCCTTCCTCTTTCTTTCTTTCTTTCTTTCTTTCTTCTTCCCTACTTAAAACAAAGTCTCACTCTGTTGCCCCATGTGGGGTACCGTGCTGTTACAGTTCACAGTGACCTCAAACTCTTAGGCATAAGTGATCCTCTCACCTCAGACTCCTGGACAGCTGAGACTATAATGCCCACTAGCTTTTCTATTTTTAGTAGAGATAGGGTGTTGCTCTTGCTCAGACTGGTCTCACATACCTGAGCTCAAACAATCCACACACCTCAGCCTCCCAAAGTGCTAGAATTACAGGCATGAACCACTATATCTGGCTTTTATTTCTTTTCTATTTCCCCTCCTGGAGCTTATGAGGTCTGACAATTAAGTTTACAAACTCATTTTAGGAAAAGTGTTAAACACCTCATTGCTGAATATCCTATAATCGCCTTTGAATACTCCTCTTGTAAAGTTGTGTCCTGACACCAGTGCCTAGTTCAACCTTTAAAAGCAATTTTGGAACTCTTTTTCTGGAATGGACATCAAATCTGTTATTATATTACTCTTGATGTCTTGAATGTCATAAAAATATCTTCCTTTCCATATTTCTGTTATAAGATAATGTTGAGATCATGCCTATGATTGATCCTACAAGGGTACATGTGACTCTCTCTAAATGTGGAATATAAATGTCTTAACACAATGACTATGAGAATGACATGAAGGCTATGTTGGCCAATTG
>NW_003852466.1:7228830-7235128 GCF_000181295.1 Otolemur garnettii
GGACAGGGGAGGGGGGAATGGGTGGAGGGAGGGGGATTGGAGGGATCACTTCTGAGGTTTATCTTACAAGGGTACAAGTGAATCTTTCTAAGAGTAGAATATGATTGTATTAACACAATAACTAAGAAAATGACATGAGGGCTATATTAACCAGTTTGATGAAAATATTTCTAATTGTATATGAAAACCCCACACTGTACCCCAGAATTGCATTAATGTATATAGTTATCATTTAATTAAAAAAAAATTGGATAGGAATTTGGAAAAAAAAAAAAAAAGAACTAGCTTTCCAGTTCCCAGGTGGAACTATACACAAGTTAATTTTTCTCTGAATGAGTGAGTCTTTGCATGGAGACAGAAATTAGGAAGTATGATTAAATGCTAATAAACTTTAATACTACCTCTTGTCTTATTCCTGGAAGAGGGAAAGGCTATAGTTCTCATCATTCCATATGCATTGGTGCAGTTGGTACAGAAAAAGAAGTGGATGTCCTGCCCATCTGTGGTCTACTAAGACAGTCTCTAGCAACTAGTCTGGGGGACAGCATTGCTGCCTTAGGTATGGACACTGGGCCTTCTCCATTTCAGTGGCCAGGTTTGGACCCTCTCTAGAGTTAGGGTTGGGCTGCTTAGACATAAAGACCCTTTTAACCCTAAACACAAGTGCCTAAATTCAAACTTTGTACTGTCATCAAATTGATCAAATCAATCAAGTTTATATTTAAGGCTTTGGGGCTTGAAATAACTTATGGCACACTCTCGTAATGAAACAACAAGATTCATTACTACATAGCACTCATTCTGAGAGCTCTTGCTTCAGATGGGGCTGTCTTTGGGCTCTGAGCACTGAGGACACCATGAGGTGAAGCTCCACCACCCTTAGCCTTTACTCTACTGCTGGCCTCTTAGTGAAAATGAATGGCTGAAAGAAGAAGACAAGATGGAGGAAAGGAGGGAGGAAGGAAGGAAGGAAGGAAGGAAGGGATTTCCAGTGAATTAAATTTTCACTTTCTCCTAATACTGCAACAGTCAAGTTGTTATCTATATAGGAAGAGATCGACAGAGCAGATGTCTAAACAGAATGAGCTGAAAATGACTGAAACAAAAAAACTCATATTAAGGCAGACTGTCTCTACAGAATTATTCCCAACCTACATGCAGCTCCTATTTTCAAAGTTCTTTTTTACCTATGTTGTTTGGAAGTGGAAGTGAATTTCTGCCATGGAGACAATTCTACAAATGGGACTTGGTTCTACAAGAAGGCCACAGTGTATGCAAATGTTCCTCAGAATTAGAATACTTTGGTACTTTATATGGGTGCTAGAAGTTACCCATCCAGAAAAACACCACTCTCTGTTTCCTTCTAAGTAGGGAACAAAGAGCACCGCCACCTGACCCCAGGGAAAGTAAACACTCCAGGCTCAGGTTCACCAGCCACTCCAGGGTCATTCAAAAGTAGCACGTACAAGTCAGGAGCTGCCTGGTCCTTCCATACAAAGAAAGGAAACCTTGACATGAAGAGCTAAGACTGCCCTGTAAGTCACCAAACATATGCTATTCCAGTGGCACATGAGGATGAGGGATGCAGCACAGCACACAGGCTCTTGTGGTCATATTCTGTTCTTATGCACTCTCCCAGCAAGGACATAATATTTTTACAAACTCTAGCCAAGAGTGGTGGCAGAGGGGCCATCAGCAGGCATTAAAAGTTTCATTAAGAAACTTCAGGTTGTGGCATATATGCTCATTAACTTGATTATGGTAAAGATTTCAGCTTTATGTAACAGAAAAACAGAAATATTTTATGCCTGCGTTAAAGATTATCAGACTATACACTTTAAATATATGTAATTTATTGTATACTATACCTCAATAAACTTTAAAAGATGTACTGACCTCCCCAAAAAATTCCATTGAAGCTGATAGATATTCTTATCCACTGTGTATCATTACTCTAAGTGAACTGAGACACAATCTATAGGTTTTCTTGCTTAATTCATAGGGTTACTCACTCTGATACCTTGTCATAAATCTTTTTTTAAAAATGTAAAACGATTAGGAAATTAAAATTAGCTATAAAACAAAAAACCTGAAAAAAATTATGGTATACCATACTCTTGACTAGAAAAGTAGTTGAAACTGTTAAATCAATAAATTCCCATAAAAATTCTGCAGAACTTTATAAATGAATTCTAAAATTTTAATTTTAAAAAGTTCTAAGAATTGCTTCTCAGACTTTGGATAAGATCAAGCATAAAATACTCTAAGAAAAGATAATTAGAAAGAAAGACAAAAATTTAACTATACCACTTGACATCAAGAAAAAAGTAAGACGCTAGCTAATAAAACATAGTATCACTCCAGAGATACACAAAAAGATCAGTAAAATATAATAATACAGAAACTTCAGGGTAGGGCGGCACTTGTGGCTCAAAGGAGTAGAACAACAGCCCATATACCAGAGGTGGTGGGTTCAAACCCAGCCCCAGCCAAAAAACTGCAAAAAAAAACAAAAAAAGGAAGAAAAAAAAACCTTTAGGGCATATATTGCTCACAGACAGACAGATAGAACAAAAAATATGACATAGAGGGATTCGTGTCAAATTTATATAAATGCTCCAGAGAAGAGGGAGTGAGATGGCTTTGGAAATTATAAAAGCAATTTTTAATTTATTAAGAATTTTCACTTCTTTCTTTGAAACATTAAGAACTGTGACACACTACTGATACTCATTAATTTTCTGTGTTAGGTAAACTGGTATTTTTTTACAATTGACTTTACAGAATTAAAAGAATATTTCCCAACTAAAAACATCATTGTCATGGAAGTGAAAGGACTGAGTGTCTTCCATATGGCCTCAATAGCTTTAGAAAAGGAGAAATCAACTTTCCTTCTTGATGTAGCATGAGTAAAAGGAAGCAATCAAATATTAGGAAAGTTTGAGCAAAGAAACTAAAAAACAGACAATTTTTGGATAAAACATCAATATATTGGCAAGATACCTGAATCAAGGAATGATAAACTAGGGGAGGAAACATCCCTCCATGAAAAAGAGAAACTGCAGCCTCACAACTAGATATTTTGATGTCAAGCAGGCAAATGGCCTTGTCAAGTGGGGATGCTCTGGGTGTTTTTAAACTACTTTTATATCTTCAGGCCTGGAAGCTTCCACAGCCTGTGGGCTCCCTGCTAGACTGAGATCTAGAGTGAATGCCCAGGTGGAGCAGAGGGATCATTTGAATGGATGGCCTCATTTGAAAGAGAAATATTTTTCCCTGACAGGGAGATTTGACTGGCTGACCTTGCGGGGCATTTCCATCCCCTTCTTCTCACAACTCCAATGAAAAGAATTCAAGAGAACAATCACTCTGTCACAGTCCATGAATGGATTCATCTGAAACCACAGTCAACCTCTGTTACTTTCACTTAAATCATTTTTCAATTTACTTTGTCACTGAACGGCAATGTTGTCAAACTGAAAGTATTAACTGGAGCAATTGAAAGATTGTTCTAAAGTTAAAGTGAACTTTAAGAATGTGTTCTATCAGACTACAGTAATTGGTGGCAGAGATCATGCGAGGGGCAAAATCACTGGAAAAAAGGAGGAAAAAGAAATAAAGATGCCAACAGCACACTGCAGGACCAGCAGTGTGGATGCTGAAAGATCTAGAATGCCGGTATCCTGCAGAGGGGGACAGGGTCTGGCGACAAACGTGCTGAGGAAGGCCAGTGAGTAATACAATCTAACATCATTAGCTGCAAAGTAGAGGATTTTTAGGAAGGATAACTGAGTCTGGATGTTGGAAGTGAAGACAAGGTAGGTAGCTACTCCATGTCCAGGCCTACTGTCACAGGGGCTGAATGAAATACAAATACCAAGTGATAGAGCTACAATGGAAGCAGTATTCTCAGGTAAGATCAAGATTTTGGTCAGAGTAGGAAGGAGGAGGGTCATAGGAGGCTAATAAAAAATTTACTGGCAATGTACCATGAGCTCAAGAGGATTCAAGAGAGGGGTTTGGGGAACTGAGGAGTGACAAGTGATAGGGAAATGTGTTCAAGTCTTGAGTAGGGCTCTGGGAGTCTGGGGATTCTTTGGATGACTACAGAAACAGAAAGAAAGGGTCTTGTACCATGACATCTGATGTTCTCCTAGGCAGATTAAAATGCTGAAATTATGAGTACAAGGAAGAAGAGTGAAGGGAAAAGGGAGATGGCAGGATTGCATAGCTGCCTGGAAGTTTTTACTCCCACCTTTGGCAATGTGACCAGGGGAGAGTAAGGTTGCCAGGATCATGGGGGTTGGAGGACAATTTTTCAATTTTTGTGAATGTCAGTGTGGAGGCTAGGAGAGTGATAGAAACCAACTCCAGGTCTGAGGATGAGCCATGGGACATCTCAAAGTTATAAGGTTCTAAAAATCTTGTTTTCTGGTTTTCTCGCCTCTTCCTACTGTTAGCAAATACATTTGGCAAAGAAAATGTCATGAAATCACTCAACTTTTGGTTATAGTGGCAATGGGCTAAATGTCAGCAATGCCCCAACATGGGAGACAATGCTGAGGTTGGGTGAGGGAAAAGAGGGAGAGGTGAAAAAATGAGGAGGGGAAGGAAGCAAAGGATTGGGAGAGATTTGTAACCCTTACAATTCAGCCTAAAAATAATGCAAATCCACTGAATAGCTAGGCAGGGGAAAAATACAGAGAGTTCCAAAAAAAAGAGTATACTCATATTAAGAAAGGAAATAACTGCATTAAAATTGTAATACTAGTCAAGGCAGGGTGACTCATGCCTGTAGTCCTTGCTACTCAGAAGACTGAGGCAAGAGGATTAATTTAGCTCAAGAGTATGAGGTTGCTGTGACTTATGATGCCAGGGCACTCTATCAAGTGCACAGAGTGAAACTCTATCTCAAAAAAAAGAAAAAAAATTGATAAACCTTTGGCCAACCTAACCAGAATAGAAAATTAAAATCTCTAATATCATCTATCAGAAACAATAAAGGAGAAATAACTACAGACACTTCAGAAATTCAGAAAATCCTCAATAATTACTACAAAAATCTCTATTCCCAGAAATATGAAAATCTGAAGGAAATGGACAAATACCTGGAAGCACACCACTTTCCTAGACTCAACCAGAAAGAATTAGAAATCTTGAACAGACTTATATCAATCACTGAAATAGCATCAACAATATGAAATCTCCCAAAAAAGAAAAGTCTAGGACCAGATGGCGTCACATCCGAATTCTGTCAAACCTTTCAAAAGGAACTAGAACCTGTATTATACAATGTTTTCCAAAGCACAGAAAAAGAAGGAATGATTCCCAACACATTCTATGAAACAAATATCACCATGATACACAAACCAGGAAAGGATCCAACAAAGAAAGAAAGTTATAGACCAGTATCATTAATGACTATCACTGCAAAAATATTCAATAAGATCTTAGCAAACAAAATTCAACAACACATCAAAAAAATTATACACCATGATCAAGTTGGTTTCATTCCAGGGTTAGAGGGTTGGTTCAATATTCACAAATTTATAAATATACTACATCACATCAGTAAAATTTTAAAAAGACCATATGATTCTCTCAATTGATGCACAAAAGCCTTTGATGATATCCAGCATCCTTTCATGATCAGAACACTTAAAAAAATGGGCAAAGAAGGGACATTTCTTAAATTGATAGAGAGCATCTACTGCAAACCTGCAACCAATATTATATTGAATAGTGTGAAATTGAAAACATTTCCACTGAGATCAGGAACGAGGCAAGGATGCCCACTGTCTCCACTGCTATTCAACATAGTAATGGAGTCTTAGCCATTGCAATCAAGCAAGAGAAGGTGATCAAGGGCATCCAAATGGGGTCGGAGGAGATCAAACTCTCACTCTTCACTGATGATATGATCCTATAGCTGGAAAATCCCAGGGACTCAATGACAAAACTCTTAGAAGTGATCAAGGAATACAGCATCTTCTCGGGATACAAAATCAGTACTGACAAAGTCAGTAGCCTTTATATATGCCAACAGTAGTTAAGCTGAAGAAAAAAAACAAACAAACAAAAATAAACAAGGACTCTATTCTTTTACAGTAGTGCCAAAGAAGAAGAAATATCTGGGAATTTACCTAACAAAGGACGTGAAAGTTCTCTATAAAGAGAACTATGAAACTCTGAGAAAAGAAATAGCTGAAGAGGTTAACAAGTGGAAAAACATACCATGCTTATGGCTGGGAAGAATCAACATTGTTAAAATGTCCATACTACCCAAAGCAATTGACAG